>NW_015536800.1:325416-346603 GCF_001515605.1 Sinocyclocheilus anshuiensis | reverse complement strand
GTGTGTGTGCAACGTGACAGGTAGAGACAAGTTCAAGGTTTACTGTATATTAAATTACAAATATTCAGTCTATTGTCAATTATATTTACGTTTACTGTTCTCTACAGTAACGTTAGCCTGTTTTACCGACACAAGATGTCATTACCGCAGCTCTGGCTTATTTTATTTTTGTCATATTTTTATTTGCAAAAAATATTTTAGCACTTAAGTTGAGATGGTTTACACATTGAAATTGCAACATCTGTCATAAAAAGCTAAATATGTCATCTTTAGTGTGTATGGAAACAATTGACATCTAAGATTACTGTCTAAATTTTACACGGCATAGAGAAAACCATGAAATCTCCTATTTTGTATATTATTTTTTAATATCAGTATTTACAAAACTGCACAAAATGTGAAAAAATCTATTGAAATATATTACATTTTTGTAGAAATTAAAAAAGAAAAATGTATATAATGAACGTTATTGTAACGTTGTGGTAAGGACATTTTGTAAGAAGAAGAGTTGAAAAACATAAAAAATAAACATGTTCCAGATTAAAATCTTAATGACTCCATGCAATTTTGTTGACCTTTTTATATGTATTACAGACTCTGAAGGTTAAAATTCAAATTCACAGGTTGATTTTTTTTTATTTTTTTTATTTTGTAGAGTCAAAAGTACCCCTAGTTGCAGAAACACACATTTACGTTTCTAATTTAAGAAAAAGTAGAAAACAATGGTTATTTAGATTCAACATCCATTCATTGCAGATAGCCAATGAACATGCTTTAAAACCAACTCCATTTAAATTGTATGTGTGATATTATTATGGTATTTTCAGAAATCAATAGTACGTTTGCAAAAAAAAAAGATTAAAATGAAGACTTAACATTACTAACCTACTAAAACTTGATTCACATGGCGCTGGACTGCCTCAAGTCAGCATCTATTTTCTAAATTAATGTTATAATCTGTGAACAACCAGTCTGTGAATGTTTTTCTTTCTTTTTCTTTTCTTTTTTTTAATTGACCTTGTAACGTTTACATAAACTGTCATAACTGGACCTTCCGGTGAAAATGACAGACTTCTCTCTGGCGATGCATGCAGGACTTCATTCAATCATTTGGTCCTTTTAAACCCCACCCCTTCAAGCTTGTGTTCATCTGCCTGGGCAACACACATGCAGTTAGGTGTCAGTGATAAATCCATTGTCCCATAACAGTCAGTGCAACATAAAAAAACAAATAAAAAAAAACCTGTCTGGTATAGGCAGAGTTGATGCAAAGGCTGTTAACATGTATTGGCACTTATATGGAAGAGAATAGTGTGAAGTCTAATTAATAAAACATTCATTCGCCAGTCATTTAAATGCCATTTTAATGGGGTGAATACTGCATTACAAAGCCATTTTTCATTACTATAACCATTCATTCTATCACTGGTCATTCTTTCAATCATGCATTCATTTTTACATGCAGCCCACTATTTCAAAGGTATACAGTATGTCTATGGCTTCAGCATGCCTTATAGCAGGGATGCCCAACCCTGTTCCTGGAGATCTACCTTCCTGCAGAGTTCAGTTCCAACCCTGATCAAACACACCTGTCTGTAATTATCAAGTGCCCCTTCAGATCCTAATTAGTTGATTCAGGCCATGTCCACTGTTTGCTATTTTACACATTAAACCTTTCCAGAGTGATCTGATAAAGCCTGTACACACGGCAAGCAACCACAATTATTAGAGTATGTGGCAATACACTAATTGTGTAATATGTTAAGATTCAGGCCATGTCCACACGTACACGGGTATTTTTATAAACTGAGTTTTTCCTTCAGTTTAAAAAAAAATCTCCGTTCACATGAAAACGCAAATGCATGCTATGAAGCACTGTCAAGACCAACAGGTGGCGATATAATCTCAACCGTAAAGCCATGTTGGCCAATCAGAAGCCTGAAAAAGTCTCCAGTAGGCGGAGATAACAGCGCAGGCGCCGACAAGCCAAAAACTCCGGTTTCGCTGTCTACACGATAACACTGCAACCGGAGTTTTTGAAAATCTTCACCCTGGCAGGCGTTTTAAAAAATGTTCGGTTACAGTGACCTGGTGCTGCATTTGCGTGTGGACGAATGGCCAAACCGCGTAGAAAAATCTGCGGTTTTAAAAATAGCCACGTTCGTGTGGACAGGACCTCAGTTGCGTTTGATCAGGGTTGGAGCTGAACTCTGCAGGAAGGTAGATCTCCAGGAACAGGGTTGGGCACCCCTGCCTTATAGGAAGAGAGTGCATGGCAGCTTTTTGGTATTCAGACACATGTACTGGTGGGTAAATTACTTTGCATTTAATTTAGCCATTTAATATTCTGTCACACTCAAATTTGTAATTTTCCATATCTGTCACTTTTCAAACATTTTCTAGAATAATTTGATCATTGTAAGATTATGTGAGCGGTGCTTTGGGAAAACTGGAGAGGGAGGAATGACTGAAAAGGAAAAACTTACCAATGAAAAATAAATCAATGGCACCAAAAATTAGTCTGTTGTTTTTCCACAAAAATAATCTAATGATCCACATAAACCTCCCTTCTTGAAGTTATAACTGTAAAGCATGTGCAAAAGTTAATATAAAGTCTTTTGAATGAATCTGCATTCACGCAAAATCATTCATCCATAGGCTTTGGTATGTTCTTCTAAAGGAACACAGTAACATTACTGGCAACTCAAGTAAAATATTGTTTGTATTTAGTAAACATTTATAACCCAGGTGATTACTGCAGAAAGCTTTTATAACATTCTCTAATATAGACACTAGCAGAGAGAAGAGAATATACTGTATGTGTAACATTGGTGAGAACAGTAGTGAGAAAGCAAGAAAGAGAGCGTATGAGAGCAGATAATGTTGGAAAATACATTACGCAAAATCTCTGTCTATGCTTTCCTCATGAAGCAGAATAAATTACGGACAACCATAGTACAAAGACAGTTATGGTTTAGAATTACATTCAATACTAAATACTTAAACCCAACATACAAATACTGTGAAACAAGCTGTTTAGTACCCTGTTTAGAAATTCTGTTCTCAGTACACTTGTCATTGTAGGTTAATCCATTCAAAACATTTAAATGGTAGGTTTTATTTTTCAGTGTCTGTATGTTTGTGAGTGTGCCACTACCTTTGGACACTGCATCAATGTTAATGTTATAGATCTCAACAGTTCAATTTGAAAAACATTTGAATTATTCTGACTGGTTTCTTGCGGTTTGGAGGAAGAAAAAAAAACTACTCAATGTAACTGTTCAAAGGTCAAAGGGCAGTAAGAGTGCGAAAGAGCTGGGTGAGGCAGAAGACTGAAGTTGTTAGTGCAGTGCATTGGCGAGCCAGGAGTTTAATACTGAGATCATGACAAGTCTTTCTTTCTGTAGCACTTCCCACTAGCTCTGCTGCCCGAGCAAAGTCCTGATAAGTTTTTGCAACACTTGCTAGTCCTGTAAGTGCTTGGGCATGTCGCTCCCTGCATCGCTGGCAGCTAGAGAAACATAAGCACACGCTTGTCAGCTGTACCAGTGAGTGGAAGCTTTCAGACAACGACTTAAGTGTTTCCTCTGGCGTCTGCCCAACCCTGACCACGCGTTGGCATCCTGCTAAAAGCCCCCGAGTCTCTGCATGTAATCGCCTTTTGTTCTCTGAAAAGTGAGCCACACAGTTATCCCTGGGGTGCTCATGGACCCCATCTTGGTTCTTCATAGCGCCAGCAAGAACATTTAAGAGGGTATCCACATCCCTTTGCAAAGAAAGGAATCCTGTTGGTGGAAGGGGATATCGACGAGTCAACAGTGAAGTGATAGTATCTTCATGAAGGTCTGAAAGGAAGCAGTCAGGGGCATCCAATGGAAACAGAAGGGGACTGAGCTCTGTAGATGATGAAGCAGGCAGTACTAGATGAGGGAACGAGAGCAATGGAGAAGATGGGGAGAAAGATGCAGGAGATGCAGAGAGCGAGGAAGGAGGGACAGATGTCAAAACAGCATGTCCTGTTTCACCCTGGCTCGTTCTGCGGGAAAACTCATATACGGTGAGTTCATCATCGAAACTGGCGCTGTCAAGAACTCCACTAAAACAGTTGGTGTATACTGTATGGCAGGCCTCTAAAGGTGTTTGAGCACCCTCCATTACAGTGTCACACCCCATAGCCAGTACCGAGCTGCAGCTAAGTTCTGGTTTCTCATGTAGATTTGAGCTAGGCAAGGATTGTGGTTGGGTTATGGTAGGTTCGGACTTGCAGTTTGCAAAAACCCCACAACTAGAGGTGAAGTTATGGGGAGTTGTGCTTGAGGGAGGGTGGCTACATCCTTGTAACCCACTAGACGTTACCACCCCCCAGGGTCCGTTTAGATTCTGTGTAGTAATCACTACAGATGAGGGGCTGACTTGGAGAGAGTTGCCAGCTTTGGAGTACATGGGGGATATGGCTTTTACAGAAAACTCTTTAGGGCCAGTTTTGGTTTTCTGCTGCCCACATGCATTAGCACTAGTGTGGCTGACCTCTCTTAACTCCTCAATGACCTCAGTGACCTCTTCAGATACTATGGTAACCACTTTTACCTCTGTTACCTCAGGAGAACCTTCATTCAGCGTTACATCCTCAGTTGCCTCTTCTGCTACTTCAACTTCATTTGTTTGTAGCTGTGTTTCTGAAAGTCTTCTCACAAGCTCAACACTGCCACTGCCATTAGAACTGGCATTTAACATTTCCTGGGAACGTGATAAGTAGAGGGGAAGGTTCTGGATCTTTCCCCGCAATGTTGAGGCAGAGAGTCGCCCAAGGATGCTGGATGAACAGGGTGTAAGAAGGAACCTTTGGGCTGGTTCATAAGATGGTACACTAGAAGATAGTTCTCGGAGTGAAGGGTCACAAAAATCATCGGTTTCATCAGATTCTGGTCCTTTGACTCGCTGGGAAAATAAGTGCCTTGATGGGCAATGCAGTGCACTGTTACCAAAAGATGCAGACATGCTTTGACTTCTGCTTCTCTCTATTGGCTCCACCGAGTGCTTTCCCATCCCAAATTGTAGATGTACAGTATTGCCATCTCTGTCTATATTAGGGCTTGTGGTGTAAGATATGCTTGGGACATGAAAGTAGGGTAAACTTGATGGGGATATCTGGCCTAGTCTTGGTAGTGAGCTGCTCTTTTGAGTCACTGAACTGCCTTGGAAAAAATCTTCCATTTGTTTGGTTACCTGATCATCTCTTTGATCAAATAAAACACTGCTATCACACTGTCCTCTTGACATATCAAAGAACAAGTGACCTCCAAACAGTCTCTCAACTAGACCTCCCACTGCACCTTCCTCTTGATCATCTCTGATATGGTTACTGGTGTTTCCTTCACCCTGTAGGTCCATATGGGAGCGTACTGCTACTATAGTTGGTGATACAGTAGACATTAGTTCAGTGACTGATTTGAACTCCATGGAATCTGGTTCCATCTCTATAAGTTGCTGTTTCCGCTGATATGCTTTGTTTGAGTGTGTATCAGTAGGATTATGTAGTCCTGATCCATTGACTTTGGATGGGTTGATGGGCTTGGATTCCAGTTGCGCTGGTTCTCCTTCAGAATCGGTTAGGGATAAGACTGTAGGACATGGACCTTTATCTGAGCATCCACCATCAAAACATGGCATTCGGCCAGCACCTTGGTTGAATGATATAGATCCATAGTTTGGGATGCTATTTCCATAGCTGTTACCTAAATGATCCTGTTTTGGGAATGATACCAGGGATGTGTAATTTGTTTCCATGAATGAGCGACGCTTTTTAGATCTTTTGTTGAAATATGATGATTCAACTTGAGTAACCATTTTTCCTTCTTCCTTTTCTTTCCTCTCTAAATCCACTGCCTCTTGTTCACTTGCACAGATGCCAATCCCCCTCAGGCTTAGTGTCTGTAATATGGTGCTTGACTCTGCAGAAGTTTCTATAAAGAGAAATATCAGCAAATACATATGGTAAGTATTTGTTAGCAAAAGTACACACAACAATTTTAGGTATTTTTGTCTATTGATGGGTACAGATAACTAATTTTCACTGACTTCTTTAACTTCTACAACATGTTATAGACATATTTTGACAACATTTCATGGTGAATCTCCCCTATGTCATACCTCTTGTCATGGCAGTTGAGGAGGGTTCTTCAGGAGATGTGAATCTTTCCCAAGCATCAAAGAACTCGTCATCTGAACTGCTATCTCCAAACTCTGGTGGGGGTTGAAAGATTGGCACTGTTTCTGTCTGATTCACTTCCTCTCTTTCCTGATCTGGTTGTGTTTCCACAGGACCTGGAGGAGAGAGAGGTCGTGGAAGGCTCCGGGCACTGTCAGGGGTAACATTGGAGCAGATATTGTAATAATGTCTGGTGTCTCCTTGTTCAAATGTGAACACATAGTCTCCAGAAGGAGGTAGGCTGCTCCCAGGACATTTGGCAGGTGACCCATTTTCATGTTTTTCATTCTCTGTTCTCAATTCCTCACAATCCTCCTCTTCACTGGCTGCAGGGGGACTAGGTAGACATTCAGCAATATTTGAGAGTGCAGGAACGCAAAATAATTGGTTAATATCAGGCTCACAGTGGGAATCAGCAGAGCACAGGTCACTTTGGGAATGAGAATCATTGCTGTGCAGTTGCTGTGGAGACAATGATGGTGAATAGCGATCTTCACAGCAGTAAGAGTCTTTCACTGGTAAATGGCATGGGCGTCTGGTAGAAAAGTAGGTCATGAGGTCGTCCTCCTCTAGGGCATCTATAGAGTCACTGGACATGCTGGTCATGAAATATGACTCAGTTTGGTATGAATCAGATGCTTCAGATGATGGGTCATCGACAATGATGACACACTGAGGTTGTTGAGCCTTTTTCTCTTGCTCTTCGTCTTCCTTTTCTGTGCCCACTCTCTCGTTGTCTCTTTCTACCGTTTTTCCATTATTACCAAGCATAGATTCATGGATGGTTTCTTTGTCCTCCTCCCTTTCCTTCTTCTCAACCACCTCCTCTTCTTTGCCTCCTTCCGTCTCCACCTCTTCATCTTTTTCTATGTAACTTTGTTCTTTTTCGGTTTCTTCTGGTAGCTTATCACTGGGTTTAACTGCTGTGTTGTTACTTCTGGCAGTGCTAGCAACATGAGCAAGGAGAGCATCCACGTCTGTGTCTGAGTCGTCAGAGTCACTGCCACAGTGTGACACATAACCTATACACAATGGCAGAAGCACAGATAAAATCACACTGTGAAAATTGTCTTTGTCAACATGCAAACAGTGGTCACATTTTTCACAATTCCTTAGATATAAAGTATAGGGTGGCTACATACTCGCTACTCACAATTAGTTCCTATTGTTTTTGTCACATTGTTTTTTTTATAGTAATCACATAAATGTCATATATACCTTGTGATTTTATAGGCTATAAATGCAAACAGTTTCCACTGTTAAAAAGTCTGTGTACATTTTTTATTTACTTATTTATTTTTGTTTTGCTATTTTTAGAAAATTGTTACAACCAGAGTATGTGAGCAGTGTAGAGTGAAAGTGGAGTGCTTAGATTCTGCCTGAAGCATTAATCTTTTTTTATTTTCTCAAATCAGAGCAACAGTTTTCTCTTGTTTAAAGAGGCTTTCTAAGAGTTTTCAAAATGTTCAAAATGCATCAAAGCTCACATTATGGCTGTCAAAATGGCTGAAAAACAAAATTCGAATTTTGTGCTTAAATATGATCAAAATTCTAATTATATTCGAATTTAAAATGCATAATTTCAGTTAGGGTAAAGAAAAGCTTTTGGTTTTTCTCCTGAGGCCACAAGAGGGCGCATCGAGCATAAGAGATAACATGACTATCTGTGAAAAAAAGTGCATAATGTTTAAAATAATGTTTATAAACCAATTATAATTAATTAAGTTGCTTAAACAACTATAATCAAAACAGCATCATGTATGCATTCATAGTTTAATACAAAAGGCCGAAAGCCAATCACACAGAGTACATTTTTCGTTTAAAAACACGAGTTGCAGTGGGATGGGGGAAAAAACCCCCGCCCATAAAGTCTCGAGATATGTTTTTCAAAGTTGAACTAAACATGTGGCTCTTTTGTGCGAGATGCGAGTGCAACGGTGATAGATGTCCCTCTAGAAAATGTGCGAAATATGCGTTCTGTGTGAACGGCTTGGTTTCAGTTTTGACGTAAACAAGATTCGAGATATGTTTTTTCAAAGTTGAACTTGCATTAATTTTACATGGCTTTCTAAACAAGCGGTTCTCTTGTGCGAGACACGAGTGCAACGGTGATAGATGCGTGAAATATGCGTTCTGTGTGAACGGTTTGGTTTCAGTTTTGACGTAAACAAGACCTTCTCTGCATTGATGTTCTCTTTTCCCGCAATATTTGTAATCAACAATGCAGCAGCGCCGCATCTAGTGGCTTCAACTGGATAGGCTAACAAAAACATTCAAATGTAATGACACTTACATCGTCATCGCATCTCGTGCGGCACTGATAAGGCAGCCTCCTTAACGCACACCTAAAATTCGAATGCAACGGTTTTGCATTCGAATGTGGATTTTTATTTTAAATTTGACGAATATTCGAAATTCAAAATTTTTTTTTGACAGCCCTAGCTCACATGGATTTTTTTCAACTTTGCCAGACCAAAGAATTCAGTTAAACAGACAAATAGGTTGCATACCCTCCTCTGCTGATATGCGGTGGCTCTTTGTATTAGTTGACCAGGGGAACACACAGACCTGGGGGTCCACAAGCAGTTTGCAGTATCCAGCAACTAGACACGATAAATCTTTAGCTGCCACTGACTCCATCAGCAAGGTTATTGGCTGACAGGAAAAGTGTGAAATAAAGACAGAGCAGAGAGAACAATGAAAGGATTATACTGAGTGTACATATATGTAGATGCAAGTACAAGCATGTACTGTATATTATATACCTTTATATCCTGCAGGTAGATCTTGACCAGACTAACCCTGTCAGACTCAGGTAATAGTTCCACTCTTGTAATGCAGCTGAATTCAGTTAGTGTGGTCATGATGCTCAGCTTGTGGTTGATCACCTGACTCACCCCACATTGAGCTCCCACCAACAAACTCACCGTTGACTCTCTGTCCTGCAGCTAGTAAATAGAGAGAGAGTGAGATAGAGAGAGTGAAAGAAGGGTATGTGATACACAAAGACTGATATGTGGAATAATGGACAGCAGGGAAAAAATGGAAGGATGGGGATAAACCAAAATGATTTTCAGTACAGTACATCTTCAGTTCATTGTTTTACCTAGACATACAGTCTGTCTGAAGTACATAAAACAGAAAGGTATGACACATTTCTATGGAAAGCAAAGGGCTCAATATCCTTTACTTGCCTTGTTATGCCTTGCAAACATGCGTATTTTTAATGTTATGTTTTAAATATTTTCTCACATATACAGTCACTAAAACGTACAAAGTATACCATTCGAATAATTTGTGGTCAGTGAGTTATGTATGTATGTACGTACAGTATGTATGTATTTATTTATTTTGTTCAGGTTAGGTCTCTCTGATTTTCTGACATTTTAAATGGCATTTTGGTGTGTGATCTGGATGAAAGATGTAAAGCCATTGCATGTGTAAATGCAGGTAGGGTACATTTACCGGCAAAATTTTACTGCAGTTTAATGGATTTCATGTCTGAAAGTGGCTATTAAGACTCAGAATGCATATCTTACCATCATAGTGGCACTAAAAGTCTTTCCTCCATAGGACCTGAGTCCAGACATCTCATTCAAGTAGTTCAGTCTAGCTTGATCCACTGAGATCACCTTTGAAAACATCCCACATATTGAAAATATAATGTGAATACACATCATACTGTACTTCACTAACAAAGAATACCAAGAGAATCAGTCTAAAACCTTGGTATTTTTCACACAAACCATGATATTCTTTCAAAGTAAAAACCCATGGTACTGTTTATTATAATTTAAAATCATTACTGGCACATATTGGTACTTTTTGTAGGTTTTTAATTTGAGAGTTTTTCTGTATATAATGTAAATGATTTACATTCTTCCACACAATGCCCTGGGGAAAAAACACACATGTACACATGCACAAACCTTTTGCTTGGGCTCCTGAGACAAAATCTTTTTTATGTGGTAACTGATGGCTTTCTTCAAGTCCTTTTCTCTCATGTTTCGCAGTAAGGTGTGGGATACAAAGCTTTCAATACCCCACTCTTTCCTTCAGACAGAAATAGTACAGACCGTGTAGAATAGTATTACACACACATACATTTTCATCAAATATTAATATATACTTAAGTATTAATAAGTATTAATTTCTTTTAAAAATCGTACTGACCTCAAATTTTTGAATAGTAGTGTACTTACTAAGATGAACAACTAATGTAGCAGCAAGCTTTCTTATGTAGTATGGATACGTATGACAGTGTTAGTGTGTGTGTGTACTCACATGATGGCCTTCAGTGGTGTTTTAAGGGATTGTCCACTGCTGGCTAGCTTTTCCTGCACATGTAGAGCAGCCAGTCTGAGAGCTGAATTACATTTCATCTCCACTGCAAACCTTTCCTGCAATACATCACTCACGCTCTATACACGCACGCGCGCACACACACACACACAAAATCAGAGATTAGAGATTTTTGTAGTTGACTAATAGTTGTTAATTTAAGCCATCAGTCAGCTAATCACACATTGATCACATTTATATTAATTTAATTACTTAAATATAAGTAAAATGCACTCAAGCACACAAAACACAGCGAGAGTAATGACTATGAATGTCCGGGAAAAAAAATAGCAAGAAGATATTTTAAATATTTATTAATAAACTACTGTTTCTGAGTAGTGTCGGCTGCAAAGATGAAGTTGACTCGCCATCTTCACAGTACAGAGGACACACCTTCAGAGAAAAATGCACCTTTCATACGGATTACATAATCAGAGCGTTTATGTTTTCGATTTTAAATGGTTCATTTAAAAATAGACATTTCAAGCTTCTAGATGTATTTTATGGAAGCATATAGGTAGCGAAATTCAATTTAAAATGCAATATGCAAAATGGCAATGCAATATTCAAAATGGCAACGCAATATTCAAAATGGCATTTGTATTTCTGTATTTAAATTTACATTTTCCATTACCCATACGTGCAAAGTTTGTTGCAAAAGGAAAAATGAAAATTAAATTATATAATTTACATTTGCCATTTCCAACAGTAGTCTTAATATGTAAATTGCATGCAAATTTGAACGCTTTATAAGTTGCGAAATTAAAATGAAAATGTATAACACAAATTGATTTGATATGTGTAACATGTCCAAGCAGAAATGGTAGCAAAATGATCATTTAAATGCTATTTGTCCTAAATGCATTTAGACTAACAGTTAGAACACGTAGGATTGCATTTTCATCATGACGGCGTGGGATATTTGTAGCAAAATTCAATTTGAAAATGCATTCCGAGCTGACCACGCCCACCCTCCGTCAATCATTTCCTGCATCCTGCTGTACTTCCCTGAATAAGTCTGATTGCATTGCCATTTTGCATATTGCATTTTAAATTGAATTTCGCTACCTATATGCTTCCATAGTATTTCTCACATCTGTGAGGCAAGCAGTCTATACGCGGAGTTTCAGTTAATTTTTAGTTTTTTTTATTTTACAAAAGCACGTTTTGTTGATATTGTGAATGTACACAAAAAACCCTTTACAGTTTCAAATGATGTATTACTTTTATCTGTATGAGCAAAAATGACGGCATATTTTGTTTCCACTGTTATAAAAAAAAAAAAAATGGCAGTGATTGCGTCGGTGCCGCAATGTCATGCAGTAGGCGCGCTAATAGCTTCCACACTCAACACAAACATTTCAATATGTATCAATAGTCCACATTTAGTTCATGTTAGAGCGCACAGCCATATAAAGTTGCTACTACTTACATGTTTCACTTTCAAATGATAATCCATATTTGAGATCGATGAATGATGAGCGATCATTTGGATTTCATGCCTGATATACTGTAATTACCTCAACGACCAGCTGTTACTGATCCTCACAGACACGAACCATGTTTTTTGCGACCAACCAATTAATAAAATGTTAGTACTATAAGCTTCTCTTTGACAAATGTTTAGTGACTATTAGAGGGGCAGGCCTAGTAATTACGACTACCGACTAAACCTAAAAACAATATTTGCTTTATGAACTGATTTCCAATTGAGGCTTTGTTACAATTAGCTCACAATTGAGGACAAACTGGTCACTAAACTAAGTATGCAAACAAAAAGACATTACAAAAATTTGTATTTTACAGGAATAGTTTACCCAAAAATGATAATTTACTGAAAATGTAGCATTTTATCACTTGCTCACCCAATAAGAGTTGGGTAAAAAAGTAACCCAGACAACTTCATTCCATCAATTAGCGTTTTGTGAAAAGAAAAGCTGTATGTTTGTAAGGAGCAAATCCATCATTAAGATACTTTATTATCAAACCATTGCTCCTGGCCAAAATATGAGTCCATAATCTATAATAACACTTCCTCCAGCAAAAAAGTCCACCCCCTATTGTCCTCTCACATCAAAAACCACTATCAAATTTTTTTTTTTTGATCTTTTTGGGACTGTTTTCGCTTGTAAAAGGTGCTTGACCTTCACATATTTCTCACCTGATTCAGACTAGATGACTTTTTCACAGCAGAAAGCAGTAATATGGACAGAGGACTCTGATTTTAGCCAAAAGTTAAAAACATCTTAATGAAGGATTTTTTATTAGCAGCATGCAGATTTTTCCTTCACAAGACGTTAATTGATGGACTATTTGATGGAGTTGTGTGGATTATTGTGATCAGCTGTTTGAACTCTTTTACACTGCTGCTCTAAATTTCTCAAAATCTGTTCTGATGAAGAAACAGACTTATCAGCATCTTGGATGTCCTGAGATGTCCTACATTTTTAGCAAATTTTTAGGCAACTTTTCTTTATATACAACCAGATACAAGCACACACCTGTAAGTATAGATACTCAAATGCCACAGGATCTTCTTTGAGCATGCTCTTAAAGTCTCTAGGTAGAAAGCAGACACGGAACAGACACCTGTAGTCGTGAGTCTCCTTCTTTTCAACCACCTGTCACACGCATACAGAGTATTATTAGATATATATATATACTGTATTTTGGCCATTTAAGAATTACAGATGAGTGTAGAAAGAAGTAGCCTTGGTCACACTTTATTTTAAGGTCCAGTTCTCACTATTAACTAACTATTAACTATGACTTTTACCTCAGTAATCTCTTAATTTGCTGCTTATTAATAGTTAGTAAAGTAGTTAAGTTTAGGTAAGGGGTAGGATTAAGGGATCTAAAATATGATCATGCAGTATAAGGCATTAACATGTGCTTTATATAGTAATAAACAGCCAATATGCTAATAATATGCATGCTAGTTAATAGTGAAAATTGGTCCTTAAAATAAAGTGTCACCTAAAGAATATACTCTTTTCAATGTAAGGAAAGTTAATGAGGAATGTAAATGTCAAAACAGCACCATGAAATTAGAAAGAAGGATTTCTGAGTCACGTGACAGCTTCATGTAAGAAATTCACACTCACTAAACAACTTTTGGACTATTTTTATGATTTTAGTTCTTGACAACCCACATACTTATTCAATTTTATTATTAGAAGTGGTGGTAAGTGGCTAGGATATTCTTCGTTTTTTTCCCCATAGAACAGAGTAAGTCCCACAGGTTTGGAACAACATAAGGATTAATAATGAATAACTTGTGTGCATTTTCGTGTGGACCTTTACTATGTTTGTGTGTACCTTTTGAATAATCTCTTCTTCGTGCAATAGATATAGTTTGCTGATGCTGTACTGTTGTTCCAGCACCAGAGAGAAGTGTTCGATACGGGTGATTGAGAGTTTCTCCTTCAGAGTCATTACTATGTCCTGGTGATTACATAAGAGGATATGTGAAACATGTGAAAGTATATAGAGGACATTAATGCACAGCACAGGTTAAAGCTAAGAAGACCTCCCTTTTAGGGCAATGTGATGGTACCATGGTACAGTCATGGTATTAAATGGCAATTTTGCTTATTTTATTTTTGGATGACAATCATAAAATAGGCAATATAATTAATGCTGACTGAAAAATAAACACATCAGACTTTAGGTAATATGTCTACAGTACCTTAACAGTGGTTTTAGATTCAAACTTGAAAGCCTTCGTTTGGCCATTTTCCAGATAGACTTTCAGAACATTGGGCAGGAACAGCAGAGAGTTACCCTGGAGGTCAGAGGTCAATATACAGTCAAACCAAAATTTATTCAGACACCTTCAACATTTCTCACATTATCACAGTTTATTCGCTATAGTTTAGAAAATGGTAATAAAATATGACAAGAAAATAAGAGTTAAACTGTGTCAGAACAAATTCATCTTGATAATGCCATCCTTCTGTTAGACTGTCTCACAAATGAATTAGGTTGAATAGCTGTCAGCTGTTAAATTTAAGTACACATTTAGATAATACCAATTTAGGTCAACCAGTTACCAAGCAATGCTTAAATTTGTTGTCTGTGGTGTAAAAAGGTCACATTAGCAATTAAAGAAAAACACTTAAGCAAAACATGGTCAGGTCAAAGTGTCTGAATAATTTTTGTTCCAGATTTTTTATCAATTTTACTGGTAGTCCACTGTATGAAGAATTTTTGGGTATATTATGTCACAGTTTACTTTATTTTGCTATCCTCACTTACATAAATGAACTATAGTGTCTTGCACCCACTAGTAAAAAAATATAAAAAATTAAATCTGGTGTCTGAATAATTTTTGGTTTGAATGTAGCATCCAAGGTCAATATACATATTTTAAAAAATATAATAATATATGTAAAATACTTAATAGTAATGGTAGTGAATATGCTGTATTATAAAACTGCCTGTTTCAACACAGTGTTAAAACATTTCTAGTCAAGCCAAATTGATCAGTATTATTATCATATTTAAAAAAAAAAAGATTTAAGCCCTCTAAAAGCTGCATACATAAAAGATAAACAGTTTTATCACTGCCTTAGTTATGTGGTGTGCTTGATAATGTGCTTGTTTAATTAGATGAACATCCTCACGTCAGTCCACCTGAAGACACATTCAAAAACGTTTTTTAGGTAGACTATTTCTTTAAGGTACTCTATCATAAATATTAATTATGATAAATCCCACCACCTATATGAACTGCAGCTATACTATACACCATGTCAGCTCAGCTATACAAAGATTATGATTAATGGTTAATTGAATAATTAATAAATTACTGATAAATTATTTACTGAGGTTTTGCCCAAAACTGGGTAGACTGCCAACTGCTCTCCCTCTCAATGCCTCTCTATTGTTCTGCATCTTTTGTTCATATTCTCGCTTTCATTTTCTTTATCACTCACTCACTTTATCTTCTTTTTGTTAATAAGCACATGTGAATATTCCATTAGTAACAGCATGAATGAATTAAATGTGTCAAACCTGTGAGTGACCATTGACCACCACCTCCTCTGCAAACCTCACTTTAACTGGGTTTGACTTCAGCTTGGCTCTCTTCTCTGGAGTTATAAAGGATGACTTTGGCCCCTATAGCACATCCATAATGACAAATGGCATGATTATGGACATGTCTGATATGTCAGTGACATATTATTTCAACATTCATTGCAGAATTGCATTGGCATGGAAAAATGTCTCTGCATTGACTGTGACATACTGTACCTGTCACTGATAAATAAAGTAAACAGGGAGATGTCAAAATGTCTGTTTTTCCTCTTTACAACCCTTACAAAAAAAAAGGTACGGTGGTAGTACCATGTTGCAGGAATGATATCAGATAATTTCTTGGGATGTTATCATGGTCCTGAATGAATACCATATTCAAATCATATTCTATATATATATATATATATATATATATATATATATATATTGCAAGGATATGGGAATGTTTTTTTCTTCCACTAAATTTCTCA
This sequence comes from Sinocyclocheilus anshuiensis, assembly GCF_001515605.1. NCBI lineage: Eukaryota > Metazoa > Chordata > Actinopteri > Cypriniformes > Cyprinidae > Sinocyclocheilus > Sinocyclocheilus anshuiensis. Next base: position 330,544 of record NW_015536800.1, on the reverse strand, counting down.
CTATTAAATTACATTTTGTGATTTTTTTTTTTCTCCAGACCCCCACCCTCTGTAGGTCCCCATCCCCGAGATTGAAATCTTGCACATGCATCTTTATGTAATTTGTATGCTTTCCTGATGAACATGGGAATTCTGCTGAATAAATGTATATAATAGATGTATATGTCTACAGAATTCTGCTGAATAGATGCACATATGATAAAATGTGTTTAATAGGGTTATTGAAAGCTGGAAGCATAATAAAGGTAGACAAAATAAATGGACAAATAAGCGATGAGAGATGTGCACTTTACCAGGAACTTCATATTCTGCAGAAATTTAGTGAGCTTTCTGCTGAGCTCTGTGGGCACAGATTTCCTTTGGGCCTGATTATTATAAAAAACTTTTGGTCATCATTTCTGCCTGCTGCTATAATGTAGCACAACACCACATCCTCCTGCCATGCCTCATTCAGACATAACAGTGTGTGTGTGTACGAAAGAGAGAGAGAGAGAGAGAGAGAGAGAGGGTGAGTCTCTAACTGTGTGCATGTACACTTACCACAGTATTTCTTAGTACAGTCAGTACTATGGTGTTCTGGCATTCTCTGTAAATAAGTTGAAAAGAGTATGGCAGAATTAGTGGTACAGATGCAGCTCGAGTCACTAGTTGTACCGTTTCCCCATGTTCTGAAGATACCTATTTATTATAAATTTGGCCACATGAAAAATTACTTAAATATTAGGTAAAACTGGACATCTGGGCAGCCAGATATAGCTAATTTTGTAGTTTCACATAAACACTTACACCTGCAACATACCTGATGATGTCAGCAGCCTGCTCTGTAGATAGATCATCAATGGCAACATAGTTTATTTTAAAAAGTTGGTCACCAGGGACAAGCTTTCCATCAGCAGGGCCACCTATAAAAACAGACAAACATACTATGATACTGTAGCAGTTTATGTTGTCCTCATTACTGGCTGTGTTACTAGTTATTTGGCTGTGGGGTAACCAGATGGCTTCAGCCATTCCAAGAGTAGGGTTTCCTGTAGACACAACTCCATGTGCCAAGCAAGTCAGCCAACATTTTGCTGTACATGCAGGCTATACATGCAAATAGCCGATGGGTCACATTTTCAATTATCAAACTTATGTTCAGTGAACATTTAAAAATGTCTGTATAACTGAATCAGATTTATTTGCCCTACTAAAGATAAAAGCTTTAACACTTTACAGTAAGGTCTCATTTCTTAAAGGGATAGTTTACCCAAATATGAAAATTCTGTCATTAATTACTCACCCTCATGTTGTTCCAAACCCATAAGACCTTCGTTCATCGTCAAAACATAAATTAAAGGTGCAGTAGGAGATCTTGGAAAATGCTAACTTTAGCCTGATAGCACTGAAAGTGAACGTCCCACCCTCCCTGCAATCGTCATCCAAAGCCACGCCCCTGAACGCATATACGCTCACAGACCAGAATACCAGAGACAACGTTACTACAATAGGCTACATCAGCAGTTTCCAATTCCAGTCCTTGCAGCCCACCCCCCCACCCCGCACATTTCATATGTATCTCTTATCACGTGCGACGTTTGTTCTATTCGATCGTAAGTGCCCTGCAAAGTGGACATCACCGGATATTCCACCATCCAGTTCGAAGCGAGCGTATAAGTTCCATACAAAGGGCATTAAAGTGTGCGAGACGTAAATTTAAATATTTACAAAAGTATATTATGTCACACCTAAAAAGCAAGCTTCTGGTCGGATCTGTGACCTAGTGCAGTGGTTCTCAATTCCAGTCCTCGTGACACCCCACTCTGCACATTTTGTATCGTCACTTCAGACGTTTATTCTATTCGACCGTAAGTGCCCTGCGAAGTGTACTTAGGATATTCCGCCATGATTCCAGTTCGAAGGGAGCGTATGTGTTCCATTCAAAGGCATTAAAGTGTGCAAGGCGCAAATTTAAATTGTGTTTATTTACAGAGGTATATTATGTCACACTTCACACTTCTCTATAGTAAGTTTCGTCTGTGTGTGAAGACGCTGCAGGCAGTGGCGTAGTGCAGATCCGTGAATGAGTGTTCCAAAGTGAAGTAAACTTCAACGGATTTCCCCTGCTCAGGGAGTAGGGAGCAATGAACACTATGTAGGGCGCATGTCAATCGGAACACAATTCATGCACGTAGCTCTCTTCTAATGAGCTGGTTATCTGAATCAGATGTGTTAACTAAGCGAGACATGGGGCGTGAGGACTGGATTTGGAACCACTGGGCTACATCATGTGTCATTCTTTATAGTACAGTTAGTAAAATTACTACAATTTTATAGTACAGTTAGTAAAAGTACGACAATACCAGGAAGGAAGATCGGGTTGTTGATGTTTGCCATTCTCGCTCTGTCTGCTCAGCATGCGTGAACGCGCTGATGACGTCTCCTGTCTGTGCAAACAGGGTGCGCAGAGGTATGCTAATACATACGTTGACAGGCAGGTAGGAAAGCCAATTAAAACGCTCAGACTGAGCATTTTGATTGGACGAACATTTCTTGGTCCTACTCCTTCCACAGAATATATAAATACATATAAATAGATTTAGACCACTTAACCCTCTCCCGCACGCATTATGATAGACCTATAGAAAAAAATATTTGAATCTTTTTCTTTTCTAAGAATGGCTTAACTTGAAGTGCTGTAAAAAAAAAATTGGAAAAAAAAATATTATTTTAAGGTACTTTATGATATGTTGCCATACGGCAACAGCATACTATAGTGGATCTAACTTAGAATAAGTGTAAGCTTACTTATAATTAATATTTTTCCTCAGAAATGTTGTTTGTGTTGATTCAATTGGTGCTATTATAAGCTTTAACACAATACTTACAGTATAATTGACACCTTATACATACTTTCCAACAACTTGTGCTTTTATTTATTCCATTCTTTTTTGCTGAATAATGATTTATAATTTTTGAATTGCATTACATTTTTCATGAATATTATTTAAATTGCAAATGTATACGGTTAAAACAAATATATACTGTATATCATCATGTATCATAAAACATTGACATAAAACCAAAAACATTGCAGTTCATGAAAATTCAGCATTACACAATCTTACACAATCTTATGAGAGGAAGACTATGAACATGAGACTATGAACATGACTCATAACAGTGATGTTTCCGATTTTTTTGTAGAAGTGACACGGACTGGTCCTTGTTTGTTACTGACGTTTTAGTTTGCTTAACTACTGACAAGAGACGGCAGTCTGTCAGAAATCTCACCACAGAAAAAAAACTACATGTCATGTGACTTAACCAAAGCACATCACTGGCTAAACTAAGGTCTTCTCTTTCCAACAAAAAGAAGAAAAAAACAACCAAGATTGTTCTCTTAAAGAGACAGTGGCAAGGAAATGAACACAACGAGTATGTTGCCATATGGCCACACCATGCGGTAGAGGGTTAAACATCTTTCCATCCTTATGCAGTAGCACGTCTTTGATTGGTCCATTCTGGCCAGCGGTGAGAAAAGTAACGCCATGGATGCGATTCTTCAGCAATGATTCTGGTTATTGAAGTTTTGCAATAGGGTTATATTTTGATAACAATGTTTGACGTTGTCACATGTAATTGTAAAGACCCTTGTAATAATGTACACCTCTGCACATCTGATATGGCTTAATAATATATTAGCCTAAAAAAAGAGGCAGAAAAAGAGGCAGATAGGCTATTCAATCCAATAACCCAATTCAATTAAAGCACAATATACAGTATATGTGCTACAGATAAATCTTAGTTTTCTCAATGCAACATTAAACATCTTTCTTTTAAGAATTTCTTTAAAGAATTTAACACTTATTGGGATTAAGAAAATTGTAATATGATTTACTGTAACATCCTTGGCTAGTTTACACTCTCTCACAAAGGTGAGACTTTGTGGTTCATTGCTTGTAACATGAGCAAGACCAGTGGAACATTTGTCAAAAGCATTTAAACACTTTATATGAGAGGTGTTAGCCACAGGTATACAAAGCAGTGCAGATGTAGGCCTATCTTAAGGGTAGGCTAAATTATGAAAAAGTTATTCAGCTTATGTTGTTGTAACTGAAGACAGATTTCAGGCGAAACATCTGTGATTTGTAACTTCCTCTGATTTTGAATTGAATAAACAGCTGAAAAGAGACATTTGACACTGTCCAACAATTTTCATGAGATGCATTTTTGTCCTTTTTGGAGCTAGAACTTTTACTTCTTTGAAGGTGAAAGAGTAACTTTGCCATGTCTACATCTAATTTTGTAACAGCTTTAATAAAAATACAACAACAACACATGTGTTTAACACTAGAAATATATTACAAATAATATAGTATTCAGACTAACAGTTATTATTCCAATATTTCTACTTATGAACATGAAATATTAATTTGAATTTAAATTAGACTATCATGTGAGGAGAAAGACAGCAGAGGCATGAAACATCTAGGAAATAAGTTACTTGGAACAACAAATACAGTTTACACAAACAATTCTGACCAGAATACACATAAAGACAACTAGCCTAACAGGTTAACATCAAAATCACAGTTTATGGTCACATTTTGACCCAAATCTGTTAACTGATCTGTTAAAGTCTCTGCAGCTCGACACCATATGAGCAGATCTGTGAAATAAAACACACACACACACACACACACACAAACACACACACACACACAATATGGATTATTATGGTCTCAAAAAACATAAATCAACTTATAAAGAAAAAGAAAACATTCATGAAGTACAATAAACTCACAGAGAAGAAGCTGCATGATCTTCAGGAGGTTAAAAGACTTCAGCATGATGCAGCCTTGTTTCTTTCACACGACTTCAGAGCAGCTTTCTTAATAACAGGGGGACTTTAACCACAGTCAAGAGGAAGGGCAGGTTTGCTTCTGATCTAGTGCTTTGACTGTTCGTTCAAAACTCAACTATTGACCTACATATAATCTGTTGTCATTAAAAATGATAATAATAAAATAAAATAAAAATAAAATGTTTAATCTTTATGCAAAGCAACAGGAGCTGAGAAAGCTGCACTGGTCTCTTCACATAGCCACTGGTGCTCTTTGGATAAATTGGAGGTAGATATAAAAAA
>NW_015536800.1:311949-325080 GCF_001515605.1 Sinocyclocheilus anshuiensis | reverse complement strand
AGCCAACACTTTCACTTCAGTAAGGAGGTCTCTTGTTCCACGTGCGACGTGCGACGTTTGTTCTATTCGATCGTAAGTGCCCTGCAAAGTGGACATCACCGGATATTCCAGTTCGAAGAAAGGGACCTATATGTTCCATTAACAGGGCATTGAAAGTGCACAAGACGTGAATTTCGAAGTGAAGTAAACTTCAACGGATTTCCCCTGCTCAGGGAGTAGGGAGCAATGAACACTATGTAGGGCGCATGTCAATCGGAACACAATTCATGCACGTAGCTCTCTTCTAATGAGCTGGTTATCTGAATCAGATGTGTTAACTAAGCGAGACATGGGGCGTGAGGACTGGATTTGGAACCACTGGGCTACATCATGTGTCATTCTTTATAGTACAGTTAGTAAAATTACTACAATTTTATAGTACAGTTAGTAAAAGTACAATACCAGGAAGGAAAATCGGGTTGTTGTTGATGTTTGTCTGCCATTCTCGCTCTGTCTGCACAGCGTGTGTGAACGCGCTGATGACTGTCCTGTCTGCGCGAACAGGGTGCGCAGAGGTATGCTAATACATATGTTGGCAGGCAGGTAGGAAAGCCAATTAAAACGCTCGGACCGAGCGTTTTGATTGGACGAACATTTCTTGGTCCTACGCCTTCCACAGAATATATAAATACAGATAAATACATTTAGACCACTTAACTTAATGATTGCTATCGGGATGTGAAGAGACTTTCAACCAGCATAACAAAAAATGTTTCTGAAGACAATCACCTATTGCACCTTTAAGATATTTTTGATGTAATCCGAAAGCTTTCTGACCCTCCATAGACAGCAATGCAACTGAAATGTTTCCAGGTCCAGAAAGGTAGTAAGCACATCGTTAACAGTCCATGTGACATGAGTTGTTTAACCGTAATTTTATGAGAATACATTTTGTGCACAAAGAAAACAAAAATAATGACTTTATTCAACAATTCTTCTCTTCAGCGTCACCGTCGTATTACCACGATCAATGCACAGAAACGTAGCAGGGACATCGGTAAAATAGTCCATGTGACATCAGGGGTTCAACTGTAATTTTACAAAGCTATGAAATACTAAGTTACTGTCTTCCGCCATTTTGGAGAGTACCCCAGAACGTAATCAACGTAATCAGCTTTGTTTACGTTCAGTAGAAAGCACGCGCATGCTGAATGTGAACAACGCTGATTACATTCTGCGGTGCTCTCCAAAATGGCAGAAGATGGTAACTCGGGGATAACAATTGCTGAGTAAATTATGTTATTATTATTTTCTTTGCATACAAAAAGTATTCTCGTAGCTTCGTAAAATGACGGTTGACCCCCTGATGTCACATGGACTATTTTACCGATGTCCTTGCTACGTTTCTGTGCATTGATCATAGTAATATCGTTGCTGTCTATGGAGGGTCAGAGAGCTCTCAGATTCCATCAAAAATATCTTAATTTGTGTTCTGAAGATTAACAAAGGTCTTACAGGTTTGGAACGACACGAGGGTGAGTAATTAATGACAGAATTTTAATTTTTGGGTGAACTAACCCAATAATAAAAATGTATGTTAGTTCACAGTGCATTAACTACCATTGACAGATATAGCTTTTGCTCTTAAAAATGTATTAGTAAATGTTGACATTAACATTATCTAAGATTAATATACTAACATGAACTAACAATGAAGTATTGTTCACTGTGTAAGTTTATGTTAACCAATATTTTTAAATAACGTTAACAAATTAAACATTACTGCGACATGTTACAAACTCTTTTAATATATAATGGATTTATCATATAAATATACACTAATAGATTAATCTGCAGAAAGCACTACAAAATATTTTTATAGTGAAAATAAAAAGAGGGTAATTTTTGAAACTGTTCCTTTAATATGATACTTTTTGCTAATTTAATGTGATTTAACTCAACTTTATTTGAACAATAAATATATTACCGCAGTAATTTGAAGTAATGGATGCTTGTTTTGTAGCTAAAGCACTATAGCTGTTCTATTGATTTTCATGAAGGGCTAGTATGCTGTATAATCTAAATTTAACTTCAAAATGTAACAATCTCAGCAAGGCTTTATCTCCACAGTTTCAGACTGTTTAGAGTGCTGCCTTAGACCTGTGCCACAGAATGCCTCAACAGACCTTGTCATTCCCTTCATATCACGATGACATATTCATGAAGTTCATAGGATGGGCATTTTCCTACCATCAAGCTAGAGTTTCCCACAGTGGGATTATTCCAAAATAAATTCTAATGGATTTAAGCTCTCAAATCTCCTAAAAAGATCATCTCCAGAACTGTATGGCCAATGGTACCCTGCCTGTTACCCCTGTAAGTGTTAGTTCATAGCAACTGCTGGAAGCTAATTTGGAAGTGCCACAGATAAACTCTGAATGTAACCAAGGCCACCTGGCTAAGATCTAGTACTTAACTTCAGTGCTTTCATTGCATGAAAAGAAAAGGATGCCAAGAAGGCTCAGAGCAGTGCAAACTTTAAAATCCAAAATAAATAATATAATTCTTATAATACTTAATTAACAATTGACTGTGAAAGAACCTTACCATACTGTAAAAAAATATTTTTCAAAGTTGAAAATAGAAGAAATATTATTGGAGTAGGTTTTACAAGACAACACAATTTCAGTTTAATTCAATTCAATTTACTTGATTTTGTGTAATTAATTCTACAATTTTGGAGTGAAAATTGTTCCTACACCATTTTTTTTTCAGTGTAGAACCCATTTGAGCTGATAAATGTTTTAGAGATGACTGTGTGTGTAATGTACCTTCTGTCACGTCCAGCACTTGGGGTGGAGTGTGTGTTGAGACAGTAAAGCCATGGGAGTTAAGGGTGGGGTCAAGTGGGATCTTAACAGTGACTCTAATTGGACAGCTCCTCTGCTCCTGGGAGCCATTGTCGGCAACTTGCCCATCTTCTAGCACACGCTCTCTATGTACAGACAGATAGAGGGTGATGCTTTTCAAACACAAAAGAAAAAAGCAAAGATGCATGTTCACACAATCATTCTCAGATTAAAAAATAGTACCGGCTGATGGACTCTCTGGAGCGGCGAAGCCAGCGTCCCACCACCTGCTCTACTCTGCTGGTCCTGCGAGACGGTGAGCGACTGCGATCCCGCTCCTCCATTTAGCTACACACAGGGTGAAAGGTCACTATTGGGCCACTATTTATTGCTAAGAAAAAAGGCAATAATTATAAAATTTAAATGATAATTAAACAAATCACTAATATCTGACTATGAATATGCAATATGCAAATCGTTACACAATTTTGGATGTTTTAAAACTTTTCTGTTTCACATATACATTTTTAGTATATCCTCTTTAGCCAATCAGACACGCCATATATTCTATCCAGCCAATCAAAGTCTGACCTCTTTGCGTTCCACTTTAGAGTCTAGAGTAAATACATCTAATTTAAATTACTTTATACATGTGTATAATACTTATGTATTTTTTGTTATATTGTTTTTATATTGTTAAAATAAATAATTTTAAAATGAAACTATTCAAAATAAAACATGTGTAAAAGATTAAATATTTGTTTACCTGCATGTCATGCGACCATTAATAAAAATGTCTATTTTAAGGTCCAATTTTCACTATTAACAAACCATTAACTACGACATTTGCTGCTTATTAATAGTTAGTAAGGTAGTTGTTGTTTAGATATTGGGTAGGATTAGGGATGTAGAATATGTTCATGCAGAATATGTGCTTTATAAGTAATAATAAACAGCCAATATGTTAATAATAGGCATGCTAATAAGCAACTAGTTAACAGTGAGAATAAGTCCCTATACTAAAGTGTTACCAAACATCTGAGCCAAATTTTGTGTAGATGGTGCACAATTTCTCTGTCCACTTCCGGTGAAGTTATATAATGCTCTACACATATTCATACTGTTTACAGTGCCTTTCAGGTTGAGCATGTATACATTCATAATGGTCATAGCTGTGGCAGGTAAAATGGTGTGTGCAGCAATAAATTGATAATGTTCTGATAATGTGTGGTCACCCTCTCTGCCTACAGTGGTATGAAACATGACCTGCCTTTATATGATAGGTTCTACATATTGTGGTGTTGTTGCAGAATTGCTTTTTATGAAGGGTTGAAGTTTATTGTGCTTCTATATCAAGTATGTCCCACTAGAGAATGTGAGAGACAATCTGGAGCCTCATGGTCAAAAGAGAGAGGGACCAACAAAGAGATAAATAATATACTGCGACAAAAAAGAGAAAGAGATCCCAGGAGATCATGACTCATGGTCACATTATGTTCTCAGATTTCACAGGATTTGGATCTCACTTTCCATTTATTTTACTGCTGCCAACACTGTTATCAATACTGCATAAACCACATCAAAGTCGTTAGACTGTGCAACACTTGTCCAGCAATTTTGACTTGCACAATAGTGACCGCCTACTTTTTCACTAGCCCTGGTTATAAATATTTTTCTGATCTTTTTCAATAAAGGGTTGGAGCTAAACCAACCAGCAATACAACCATAATTTGCAGCAAAATATATATTGTAAAATCTAAGAAAAATAGAAAGTTACAAGATTATATACCACCCCAATCATTAATTGAACCCCATCCTTCAATATCTAAAAGGACAGCATACTATAGATCCATTTTATTATACTCATTGATAATTAGTATAAAATACTTTTTTAAGTTTATTGCAAAATGTATACATAGTAGTTTAAGGGTCTCAAGCACTTGATTACATAATTCGGGGGCAGTTTTCATTAGTGTCAAGTGCCAATTTTCACTTCTTTAGATTAATAAGGTTACACTTTTTTGTTTATCTAATTGTACAGTGAACAATAGATTTAAATGAAATTCAACTGGATTTTTTTTTAGCACCATGGTGGAGCATCACACTTCCAAAAAATTACACGTTGCAGCTTTAACATTCACTGTCAGAAATTAACACGGCTGATTAGATGGCAATAATAGGAAATGTAATAATTGTTCTGATTCTGATATACTTTAAAATTATTTTTTCCCCTGGTCTTCACATTTTTTAAATAACTAAACCACTGTTTCTAACCATAACAATTCCCTTACCTAAGCAATTAATGCAAAAAAAGGAGGATCCCAATAGCAAAAACAACAATATGCTCTCTGGAGAGTTTCCAGAACAGTTTGCACCTCAGGCAATTTGCATTATGAATGAGGAAAAACACCTCTTGACCATGATGCACCTGCCTTTTTTTCCACTCTTCTACTACAAATCAGTTTCTATTCTCATCAACTATTCCAGTTATTGCATTATTGTTGCCTGATTAAATATTAATCATTTTAATAATAAATGATAATAACATATTAGCAGCTATTCTGCCTAACCACATTGTTCACTAAAAACACCCCTCTATTTATTTTTAAATACAAAGGTGTGGCAGGTAACCATCCATAGATCCCTTTCTTTAAATCTCTCTTTGAAGCTAAGTTACTTAAAGATACCACCTCCCCTCTCTCACCCTTCCGTCTTCAAGAGGATTAAGCACCGAATAATGTTGAGGTTTCCCTACACAAATCTCATTACTTTTCCAGCACTATTTAATATATTTTATTCATGATATACAGTATGCTTCAGTGCTGTCTTGATCAATAGGGATATAATGTACATATGGCCTCCTTTCACAGCAAAAAACAGGGGCCAGCGGAAGCCCTTAAGATTATTTTATATACTAGAGAGATTCAATTACAATTAGGAGTCTGTGAACTGCTAGATCACTAAAATGGATCCAGAAATTAAATCTGTGTTGTAGCATTGGAATAGGGGCCCATATTCAATGAATTTCACAATGAAACATTTCAGTTTACTGCTCTCTCTCTCTCTTACTCTCTCTCTCTCTCTTTCACTCTATATTAGATTAGTGGCCTGTAGAGTGGGGTTTAATTCCCCCTCACGCCCATGTTCCCTCATAAAAAGGTCTGCTCATGCTCTCTCTCTGAGAGCTAATGGCTGTATTCTATCATTAGCATGGCCAGCTAACGCTAATGGCTAGGTTGAACTACTTAATGCAAGAACTGTCTGCAATTCATTCACATTCACATGGGAGGATTACGGGTAGTGGACCAGTCAGGACACACTGTGCTTACTGTGTTATGTTAGCACTGAGCAATGCTAAATAGCTTAAAAACGTACACTTAGTATATCAGTTATAGGATCCCAGCCAGTAATAGATCTTTCAACAGGCTAAAAGTGTCAAACACAGTTACACACATCAGGTGTATCACAACATGTCTGTCTCACAAACATCACTCACAGACTTTGCTAATGCCACTGTAATAAATAAATAAAAATAAAATAAAGGGCTGGTTGAACCAGTTGTGTGTACATTACAACTAGAACATTATGTGAGTAAATACTTTGTTAGCAGCTCTTCAACATGATCCCGATCTAAACAACGCACCTCTGTGTGCATCGGTCCATGATGTCAAATAAAATTAATCATAATAAATAAATGTCATATCTTTTTTGTATCAGTATTTATGTATCTTTATTAGTTTTAAGTACAGTTTCTGAATGGTGTATTTAAATATAATTATGTTACCTATTGCCTATTTTACCTATTATGTTATTCATAATTAAATAGTATCGTTCTTCAACATATTTCTACCATTAGTTACATCAGGCAAAATAATTTCAAGATAAAGGTAAGATAAACCAAAATTCACTGCATTTCAACACAACTGCTTTTGGATCATTGAGGGTAAATGTTATGCGACTACGCATAACTTTAATGGAAAGCTTACAACCTACTAGCTACGTTTTGCCTTAAACCGAATAAATTACAGAGTTAGTTACAAACTAGCTAGTAGTTACTAAGCCTGTAGTGTAGATGTTACATTCCAATGTCAGAAATTGACAGAAATGTAAAACTGGTAATGTTATGCCAGGATGAGTTAAAATCTGGGAGAAAAAAATCAATACTGAAAATTCCTTCAATTAGCACATTGGACCATGTGTTCATTGACTTTTTTTTAGAGTGTACATGCACAGAATGTTACAGACAGACGACCCTAAGGTTACTGACAAGTATTCTAATTGGATTAGATTAGTAAAGGCTGGGACAGAGTTACTGCGTCACACACTGAGCCGATCACTGAGCCATTTACACACATGTAAACACACAACACTACGGACAGACCAGTACACACAAACACGCATACACACTCCACACTTACCTTAGAGTCAGATTATATATTTCCCCATTGAGGAGGAACTTTTCCTTGGACTGCATCACCAATTCTTCACAGCATTGGTTTGATCATTTGAGTCTACTCATCATTCCGATGCCTCAGTCAGTTAGTTCGACAGCTAACATTAAATGAATTGATTTCATTGGCTAGCTCAAAAAAACTATATGCAGTGTGAAGGATTCTGAAGTTTTTGTCCTATCCATTTGCACTGCATTTATATTTTGGACATAAACTTCTGCAGGTTACTATAAGCAAAGACAAAGTTTCAGAAGTCCTGTTTCATCAATAATGAATTCCAGAGTGTGCAGGCGCTTTGTTTTCTTCTTGATCCAGTGGTCCTCTGCATCAGACATGGACTCTTGCTTGCTGCCATGATGGGAGCTCCAAGTTGTCTTCAGCTCTGTCAAAGTGACACATACGTATAATGGTATCTGATGTTTTTTTTTTTTAAATATTCATTCCTTATCTCACTATGAGAAGTGAATCTCGCGTGACTGACCACAGAAGTAGAGTCACAGCAGTACAGCCATGCTGCATCATTCTCAATGCCTTCTTAACTTGAAGATAATTAACAATTTATAGATGAGCTGTAGTGGTAACACTGCTAAACATAAATGTATCTGTGTTGAGTGCTTTTTTCTGTGTTTTTGATTGCTCAGAGCAGGTTTTCTCTCATCCCTGAATGAGGAGTAGGGCTGGGCGGTAAATCAAGTTTGTACAATATATTCTATATAAGCGATATGGGATGAGGCAATACTGTTTATATCGATATACAGTAGATATTGTTAACACGTATAGTTTAAAGCCGTTGCCCATCAGATGCTCTGACAGATAGGCTACTTGTGCTTTTTAATGCATTTGAGATGTGAGTTTTCCTCAGTGTATTTCACAGGTATATTCTCCATCTGTAAATGTTAGAGAGTCAAGAAAATATTTCTATTTTGCTGTCAAAATGTGACATGAGTGCATGAGCCTTCTGCATGCGATTCTCAGCCAAACTGACGAATAATTCTGACTAAAATATACATTTTGCTAAAATATTTGTTGTTGGGCAATAAATGTGCCATATGTAGAAGTTGAAATCTTCAAGTAAGTGTATTTTTATGATAGCACTAACTATAAAGTGACTGTAATGGGGATGATTAAATTAGCCAATTACAATTAGTCTGTGGTTTTTAAAATTTATTTTAATTTTAAGTTTTGTGAATTTAACTTCTGCTTTAAAAATGCATTATTTTTGTTTTTAGGTTTTAACCCTTTTTTGCACATAATAGCATATTGCCCAGCCCTAATGAGGAGTGGAAAATTGAAAACCTGGAGTGGATATTTGAGTGGAGTGACAAAAATGCCTTGAGTTGGGAGGTAAAATATCTGTTTCTGTGGTCAGTTGCACATGAGACATTCCTCATAGTACCTCACTCACAAATTCATGGTTAGATCAGATATAGATCCTTGCAGATTATCACTTAAAATCAATTGCTAAAAAGGAATTAGAGATGACCAGAACGGCCTTATTCAAGATCTGGTGAAGAGGTACCAATAAAATGAAGAGTCACATTAGGTTGCAACATGTTTGATGTTCAAAGCTGTTGTACCACAAAGGATTCAGCTCTTTCAGTTTGAGCTCTCAATTAAAAGTATTTTTCATGTTTAAATGAGGAACGATATACTGCAGGAACAACAGCATTTTGGGGGGAATAGTCTAAGGGAGACTATTTTGGTCAGTGTATTGTACCTTTCTGTTTATTTACTACAACTGCAGTATTATAAATGCATGAATGTTTTGTCAATACTGTAATCGTCTAACTGCCTTGCCGGTATTTGACCCTGTATTGTCTGACCATTCTTAATAAACTGCAAATGGATCCAAACCCTTCTGATGTGTCGCAACACTTATATCTTTTCCACTTTTGAATAGCTTGTAGTGTTATGTTTTTTCAAAAAGGTTGTTTAACTGTAATATAACTATTTTGAGGTTTATAAGCTTATTTTGAAGCTTATAATGAATCAGGTGCAAAGTAGCTTCCTCAACACGGATAAAGTGACAATGGAAGTCTGAGGCGGATATTAAGAGAGAGAAAGGAAGACAGAACCATCAGGTTTGTCGGAGTCCCCTCTGAACATTTTCAGCTCCTAGCTGTTGAATAATTAATGTATCCAGTGCAAAAACAGAGAACACAGCTCTATTTTTCCCTCTCACTCACTTGTTCTCTGCTTTCCATATAGTTTATCCTTCCCTCAGTGCTATTTTCCCTCATAACCACAGCCTGCCTTGTCAGAATCTTTCAGTGCCATTATTTCAGTTCTGTTACTTATGTGTCTTTCTCATTAAGTCAAATGAAAGATTAAAAAAATACAACACAAAAGCTCTATAGAAAAAGAGACATTGAACAATGAGAGTACATTTGTACTGAGTACACAATGAATGAATGAAAAAGACTCAATAAAATAAAATCAATAAAAATGTTTGATTTTTTTTTCTTCATGCAAAATTGATAACGCTCTAGAATGGTAGCTTTTGATTGGTTTGTTTGCTATATGTGTTGTTTGAACAGATGTATATTTATGAAGTTCCCAGCACTGTATGCTTCAAGCTCTCCTTAAATGCTTTTCTAATCCTATCATTGCCCTTAAACTCTTCTTTCAGACTTACTGAGTCCAAGAGAGAGAGAGAGAACCACAGAGTGCACAGGCTTTAATAATGCATCTAGATAATGCTGCCTCACCACTCACACACACAAGCACAACAAAACAGAAAGACAGTGAAAGAGTGGCAGAGCAGCATGATCTGAGCGCTGCATATCTTCAGAGGGAGCTGAATGGAGATAGGGAGGTTGTAGATAAAGGGTGAATGGAAGAGGGGTTGAGAAAATGAGAAAAGGATGTATAGAAGGAAGGGAAAAGAATGAGATAGCTGGGAAGATGGTGAGGCTGAAGTAAGAGATGCTAAATAAAGACATAGGAAAAAGACCTGGAGACGTTATGATTGTGTGTGCACTGCATGATTTGTTCTGGGAATCATGGCATGAGGAGAGAGGTGTGCAGGCATAAAAGAGGAAACGCATCATCATTTCTTCTTCCTATAAAGAGCTTGAGCTATGAGTTATGTGTCGTCTTGATGTTCAAATTGGCTAGGCATATTATTAAGAAATAAATCAAATAAAATCTTCTGTTCATCAAAGAAATCTGATATCATGGTTTTCACAGAATATTAAGCAACAAAAGCGGTTTTCAACATTGATAATAACAATAACCATTGTTAATGACACAAAATCAGCATATTAAAATGATTTCTGAAGGATCATATGACACTAAAGACTGAAGTAATGGCTGCTGAAAATTCAGCTTTGCTATCACAGAAATACATTTTAAAATATATTACAATAGAAAATGTTTTTTTAATTGTAATAATATTTCACAATATTACTGTTTTACTGCATTTTAATCGAATAAATGCAGGCATTTGCAGAGATTTACTGTGATTAAAGTGGCATAAATTTTGTTAATGAGATTAGACAAATAAATAATATGCATTGATAACAATCTGATACATTTAGTGATTTGCAATGCAATTATTAACATGCACATATTATTTCAGAGTCAATTATTTTATGGTTAAGAGTGTTAACAATAAATCCAGTTTAACACATGTACCTTCTTTGTATTCATGCTGGTTCCATATGGTTTTTTAAAACTTTTATACCATTTTCAATAAAAGTTTCAGTATAATGACAAAAATGGCATGTGGTCAAACTATCAAACAAAAATTAATAACATATTTTACAAACCTTAATAATTATTTTCAGAAAAATTTTGAAATATATTTTTCAAGGTAAAACAAATTTTTTAAAATACCATGAATTATATTATTATATATAATATTATATGATATATATCATATTAAAATATGAATTGTTAATTCATAAATATCATTACGTTTTCAGTAGTCTCACAACACATTTTACAACCTGAACTAATATTGCCTTGTCATAAGCAGTCAAATTATTTGACATTCTAAGAGACTTACTGACTATGACAAATAGTCAAATCACTATTTTGACATCGGCATAAAGGGCTAACTAAACCCTCTGTCAAGGGTCTACAATCTTTTTGCAGGTCAAGGACCCCTTGGTGGATGGAAAGACAGAGCATACATAATGTATAAAATGCTACAGTAAAGTGTTGCCTTTTAAGCCTGGCCTATAATGAAATGTGTATAGTATCACACTAATGTATTTACATACTTTGATAGCAAGTCCATTAGAGTCATATAAAAGTATATACAGTATAAACACACACAGATAGGTGACAAATGAGAAAAAAATCCACAGGAACTACTGGCTCTGTTGTTCAGAGTGATCACCTTTATCCTATCAGGAAACATTACTATCCTGATGCAAGTGGTCACTTCCAGAATGACACTGCCCTCATCCAAAGGTCACGAGAGGTCACTGAATAGTTTGATGATTTTCCATCTTCAGTTTCACATGATGCTTCAGAAATTATTGTATGCTGATTTGATGCTAAAGAAACATTTTATATTATTAATGTTATAAAAAAGGTTGCACTGCTTAATATCTAAGTGGAAACCATGATTATTTTCAGGATTCCTCGATGATCTGACATTTTAGTTTGGCTAAATTATTTTCAATATGGGTGGGAAGAATGAAAGCTTTAGCTGAACTTTAGCTTCTTAACTTTATTTTTGGTTGTTTTGTTCCATGCATCGGCCTATTTGTGCATACATCTTCCCTATTCTAGTGATTGCTAGAGTATATTCGGATGAAATCAGTATTGATACAACAAATACTAAGTCTCTACCTCTTCACAATTATTTAAGGAGATAGTACTCTTTGGATAGATGCATACATTTCTTTTCATGTACAAATGTGCGTGCTGAATTTTCCTGTTGGAGATCTCCCTCTCCAAAAGCCACTTAAATGAATATTGGCACAAATGGCCCAATTTCAGCTGTTAGCAGCTTGTAAAATGCTGCTCCATATCTGAAAGATAGATGTGCTATGATAAAAGTCTGTGCTGTCGTGTAGTAGGGCATGTAAGATCACAGTCACATCAGATGTTTTAAGCATTAGTTTATGTGCTTATGTTATGCCTATTATTTAGTGTTACTGAGCATATCATCACTGGATTATCAGGTTTTAAACATGCGGCAGACATCTAAGCACCGTCTGTTTTGGTAAGTTTACGATTACAAGGCATCAAGAATTCACAGTATTCAGCTGCTCCTAAAAATAACAGCATAAATGAATTATGGCCCTTTCTGAAGCCTGCCGGATCTCCTGCCTGATTTCTGCCCCCTCGGTTTTTACTACATATACTAATTATTATTATTACAGCCATGTTTTTGTAATGTTTGCACCTAAATGGTAAAAATAAATCAAGAATAGCCTACATCAATCAAATGAATGAAGTTTGGGAAAATGTGCTGTGAAATAATTTGCACAATAGACATATTGTAATGAATGCCTGTCCCATCTTCCCTTATGAATCATCCAGGCTACAATAAATGAAACATGTGAACCTTTTGGGCTTGTTGTAACTAATGACATGAAATCTAATAGGCTATGTATTAATATGCATTTTTTTGTACAAGTTCCATCTCTTAAAGGCAGCACTGAATTCATCTCTCACTCACATAAACAAGGTTATCTGGCATTCCCTGAAATGCTGTAAGAAGATAATATAATAATATTGCCTGTAGGGCAGAGTCTCTGTATCAGACAACTAGCAAAGACAAACAGTAACGCTATTGCTATTTTTACTATGTTTTTTTCATGGTTATTTTTCAGACAGAGCAATGGAATACAAAACGGCTTCTGTAAAAAAAAAAAAAAAAAAAAAATTTTTTT
>NW_015536800.1:310072-311932 GCF_001515605.1 Sinocyclocheilus anshuiensis | reverse complement strand
AAAAAAAAAAAAAAAAAAAAAAATCCTATTTCTGTTCAGTTATGTATCTAATGAATGCTCAATGAATGATCACAATTTAAAGACATCTCTAACAAAGCCGATAGAGCTGATAGTGTCAAAGTGGCATTCACTTAATTCCCTTTAATCTGTCAAATTCACCTAACGTTAGTTCTGTCAGTGACGCGCCTTCATCTTCACATCACAACGTTTATGAACAACATTTATATGTTATATATCTCACCTTACACGAAGAGTAACATTTTCGTGAACAATCCATCGCCGACAGAAGACTCATTGGGACGGTAAATAAATAAAGCGAAGGCGGGTTAGTCCGATGGGAGTTTCACAGAGACGCACTTCAGTTTAACCGTTTAATCTGCTTTCAGCGCTTGATAAATCCTCAGACTCTTTCGTTCTCTCTGTCTGTCTCCCGCCCTCTCTCTCCTCCTCCTCTTCTTAAGGTTGAGATTCCTGGAGCTTTATTGCCCCGTTAAAACCTTTACATTGCCAAAGCGTCAGTATACACCAGATGCACGCATATATCCACCTTATGAAGGTTTATAGGCGTTATGCTAGTGCAAAGGGCGCGCGGTCCCGATCTCTCAAATTTCAAAGTAAACTGCCTATTTACTGGCGTTTTACGTCAAAATATCAATGCACATAATACAACAAGTTTATAATAATTGTATAGGCTACAATTAAATATATTTAATTGTTTTAAATAATACAGTATTTTTATTATTATTATTATTATTATTATTATTATTATTATTATTAAAGAGACATACTTAACATTTGGAATGATGTTGCTGACATACACAAGCAAATCTCGCATATTAGCCTATTAATATGATACACGGTGATGATTTCACTCCTTGAGTAACCAACTCCTTTTTGGTATGTTTGCATACATTGAATAATAATCGCAAAACCAAAGCTTGCAGAAGTGTTTTCACTTGTCAGTATTTATACTTCTGAAGAGAAATATACAATGAGAAATAATGTCTATAGGCCTAATGGAAAGTGTATAATGGAAAAATATTTTACCTATTTAATCTATGAAGAATTTATTAAATAAACAAAAATGTTATTTAGCCAATTCATACCCTTAAAACTTTCATTTTTCATTTATTCAATGTAAAAAAAAAAACATTATTTAAAAAAGACATTCATTATTCTTAACTATTTTATTTAAAGGCACAATATGTAATTTCGCCGCTAGAGGACGCGTATTCAAAATAAACAAAGAGACAAAGGATTAGTTTTGATGACGCTGTGACTGAGTGTGGAATCATGGGAGTTGTCGTCTTCATCCCCACAGCCGATGCAATCCGACGGGACTCCAGCAGAAATCATGTTCATGGATGAGCTAATGATTTGTTAAAGTGGTCATATGATGCTGCTTAAAAGAACATTATTTTGTGTATTTGGTGTAACGAAATGTGTTTATGCGGTTTAAAGTAAAAAAACCACATTATTTTCCACATACTGTACATTATTGTTTCTCCTCTATGCCTTTCTGAAACGCGTCGATGTTTACAAAGCTCATCGGTCTGAAAAAGCGAGGTGTGCTGTGATTGGCCAGCTATCCAGTGCATTGTGATTGGCCGAATACCTCAAGCGTAAGACGGAAATGTTACGCCCCTCACCATACTGTTGTATTCCCTCAGCGACCAGCACGGATCAGCTCCAGGCATGACGAAGCGGATATCATCCTCTTTTGGAAGGACAAACAAAGTAGTTTCGCTTTCACAACGAAACACACAGCGTCTTCAGGACATGGCGGTGGCGGCAACAAAACTACAGCGAGAATAAATGTTACGCCTTCTTTCTTTGCGTGAACATTTGGGCGGTGTTATG
>NW_015536800.1:304048-306232 GCF_001515605.1 Sinocyclocheilus anshuiensis | reverse complement strand
AAAAAACACATTATTTTCCACATACTGTACATTATTGTCCTCTATGCCCTCTATGCCTTTCTGAAACGCGTCGATGTTTACAAAGCTCATCGGTCTGAAAAAGCGAGGATTGGCCAGCTTGGCCAGCTATCCAGTGCATTGTGATTGGCTCACAGATCAGCTCTAGGCATGACGAAGCGGATATCATCCTCTTTTGGAAGGACAAACAAAGTAGTTTCGCTTTCACAACGAAACACACAGCGTCTTCAGGACATGGCGGTGGCGGCAACAAAACTACAGCGAGAATAAATGTTACGCCTTCTTTCTTTGCGTGAACATTTGGGCGGTGTTATGCAAATCTTCCCACAGAGCGACGTAGGTATGTGGGGGCGTGTTAGAACGAGGCGTTTTAGGTAGGTGTGGCTGACTCTTAACTTTTATAAAGAATATCTCTTTGGATTTGAGACTTTATTCTTTGCAACTTTACAGACCTTCTTTATGCACCAAGAGCTTGTAACACTCCAAAGAGAAAGGAAAAATTGAAATCGCATCATATGACCCCTTTAATGTAGTAGAATGAAGCAGGGTGGGGCTGAAAGCCGTCGAAGCGAAAAGAGGCTGCTGAACGAGTGTGACACACGGCTCGAAAGCAGCGGAGCTTTCATTATGCCACAGTCGACCGCTTCCGGTTCGTGTCACTAGTTAAAATAGCTTTTTTCTCTGGATTTAAACATTCTTCGAAACATTTAGGATAGTGTAAGTACACAAGTCAGCAAAACATATAACACTGTTCTAGTGGTTTTTGGATATTTTAATAAACAAATCTTACATATTGTGCCTTTAAGACAACGCCAAAATGCCAAAAACTAAACTCCCCCTCTGAGATTAATAAAGTTGTATTGAATTGCATTGTTTTGTAATGCATTTGTATAACATACAGTCCACCAGATGGCGCTGCGCTCTCTTAAGCCCAGAGCGAGAAGAAGAGAAGCAGAAAACATTTTTTAAGTGAATCATCAAAAAGTATTATTTTAGAGTTATATAATAAGGTATGGGAAAAGGGACAATTACCTAGTTGCTGGAAAGAAGCTGTAGTAGTTTCAATACGTAAAGCTGGGAAAGAAGGTAAAAGTCCAAGTGATTACAGGCCAATTTCTCTTACTTCGCACTTATGTAAGGTAATGGAAAAAAAGTATAAATCAGAGACTAACATGTTTTATGGAAACTAAAGGGAATATTTATAATTATCAAAGTGGATTTAGAAAAGGTAGATGTACTATTGACCCTACAGTATGTTTGGAACATGAAATACGAAGAGCTCAGGCTAATAGAGAAAGTGTAGTGGCAGTATTTTTTGACATCGAGAAAGCTTATGATATGATGTGGAAAGAAGGGTTAATAATTAAATTGAGAAAAGCAGGAGTTAAAGGAAAAATTATAAAATGGATTAAAGGTTTTCTATTTGGAAAATCTATTCAAGTAAAGATTGGGAAATAATTTTCAGAGATAATAAAGGTAGAAAATGGAACACCACAAGGGAATATAATTAGTCCTTTATTATGTTCTCTTATGGTTAATGATGTGTTTTTAAGTGTTGAAAAAGGAATAGGAATTTCTCTTTATGCAGATGATGGAAACGAGGGAGGAATTTAGAGTTTGTTGTAAGGAAAGTGCAAGAAGCAATAACAGAAGTAGAAAGGTGGTCATATAAGTGGGGTTTTAGATTCTCTGTTGAAAAAAAAAATGTATTCTTTTCAAAATGTAGGATTAGTAAAGAGGTACAATTGAAATTATATGGTCAAGATATAGAAAGAGTATCATGTTTTACATTTTTGGGTATATGGTTTGATGAAACACTCACATTTAAAATACACATAAAAAAAAAGTTGATAAATGTAAAAGGGTAATGAATGTTATGAGATGTTTAGTGGGGAAAGAATGGGGGGCTGAGAGGATGGCTCTAAGAAGTATATATACAGGATTGATACGATCTGTATTTGATTATGGGAGTATAGTGTATCAATCTGCTGCTAATAGTGTGTTAAAAGAGGTGGACAAAATCCAGTACAAGGCATTAAGATTATGTACGGGGGCGATGAGATCTACACCAACTGCAGCCTTGCAGATTGAAATGGGAGAAATGCCTTTAGATCTTAGAAGAATTGAACTGTCACTAAGATATTGGGTCAATATATTAGGACATAG
>NW_015536800.1:297071-303211 GCF_001515605.1 Sinocyclocheilus anshuiensis | reverse complement strand
TAGGGTAGTTCTAAAACCTTTCTGGGAAAAAGGAAAGAAAGAAATCAAAAGTTTTGGATGGGAAGTGCCTAGAGTGGTAAAAGAAATGGAAATTGGTGAAACTCCAATAAGCCCTACAGTTCCGTGGTCAACAATCCCTCTGTGGTTAATATCTCAACCTACGGTAGATATGACATTGTTAAGTGAGGAAAATAAGGATAAGTTCAAATCAAATGTTCAAATAGCACATAAGTACATTCATGAAAATTATTATGGTTATGTTCAAATATATTCTGATGCATCGAAAAATATGGAAGACAAAGTAGGTGTGGCATTCAGTATCCTAGAATTTAATGTCAAAGTCAGTAAAAGAATCACAGATAATTTGTCAATTTACACTGGTGAAATGATTGCAATTTTACTGGCATTGCAATGGGTGGAGGAACATAAGCCAATGCGGACACTCATATGTTCTGATTCAAGTTCATCTTTAATTACAATTAAAACATGTCATTCAGAGAGCAGAGCAGATATAATGATTGAGATTCTTCAAACAATATATAGGATCCAGATGATGGGAATTTATGTATCTTTCTGTTGGGTACCAGCGCATGTGGGAGTAAAAGGAAATGAGTTAGCAGACGAATATGCAAAGGAAGCAACAAAGAAAGTAGACATAGATATGCAGATAAAGTATGGTAAGAGTGAAATGAAGTGTGTAATCAAGCAACATGTGAAGAATAGATGGCAGAAATATTGGGAAGAAGAAAGAACAGGGAGATGGTTTTATAGCATTCAAAGAATTGTTGGTAAGTACAGAGTAACAGGAAGAAATAGACATGAGGAAACTATAATCTCAAGGCTTAGATTTGGCCATACTGCTCTTAATAGCAGTTTGAAGAGAATGGGGAGACATGAAACTGGAAAATGTGAATATTGTAATATGGAGGAAAATGTAGAGCATGTTATAATGAAGTGTCCAAGATACGGAAAGGAAAGAAAGATACTGATTGATGTCCTCAAGGAAAATAAAGAAAAACTTAATTTGATGAACATTTTGGGGAATAAATCGGGATAAAAACTTTCAATTTTTAATGCGTTATTTAAAGGACACGGGATTATATAATAGAATTTAGTGAAGAGTACGGTCCTGATCCACCCTCCTAATCAGTAGGTGGCGGTAATGCACCTAAAAGTTGTATGCCATCCGCCTTTAAACACCAAGAAGAAGAGAAGCAGAAATGAAATCGTGTGAGAGCAGAGAGCTGTCAT
Source organism: Sinocyclocheilus anshuiensis (assembly GCF_001515605.1). Lineage (NCBI taxonomy): Eukaryota > Metazoa > Chordata > Actinopteri > Cypriniformes > Cyprinidae > Sinocyclocheilus > Sinocyclocheilus anshuiensis. Next base: position 301,960 of record NW_015536800.1, on the reverse strand, counting down.
GAAGAACAGCTGGGGTGTTTAAAGGGACTGGACTGCGTGCCCACGAACACACGACACTGAGGTATTTCTAATCAATACACATGACAGAGAACGGATGTGTTATGCGCACAGGAACAGCTTCATCTTGCTATTATCGGCTCAGAGAAGAACTTTGACAACGAGACTAGAAGAAGTGGACATTTAATATGGTCACTCTAGCAGCTAATGCGCTAACTGTAAATAAACCTAGCTGAGTACAGTAAACAGTATAGTTTAAACGATAAAAATCATACCGCAGGCTGTTTACACTCATGCGATAAGTTTTTATCTAGGTATTTCGCCTTTATCTAGCCTGGCTTTTGTATCATTGTTTTATCAGCAAATTATAGGAGTGGGCCTGCATTAAAAACTCATGCAACTAGACGCTTGAAAATTACACTTTTAGGCTTGCTGCATTGTGCTTTAATAATGAATTACGATACATAGGGCTGACTTCATTCATAAATATGGATTTATGGCAAATTTCTTTAGAATTGACAATGATGTAAGTAAACACACTGTTTGATTATATCTGTAGGTTTGATTGTCCGTGATCGCAGTGATGAAATCCTAGTCGGTGATTTGTCTGTACAGGACCCAAATCATTATGTTAAATTACAATGGCTAGACGGTCAGTCATATGCATGCAAGAAGAAGCTGTTGGACTTTTGTAACTCTAACTGTGTTAATCACATCATGTTTTGTTGTGTAATCATGATTGTGAAGGGGAAGTATAATTGCACACAGTGTGCTCTGCAGGTAGAGCCTCCAGGAGGCAGCAGGGAGAGGTCAGGATGGCAGGTGTTGGGGCATGTGCCCCGGCTAACCCTGCCTGTAAGATCATGACCTTCAGACCTACGATGGAGGAGTTTAAGGACTTCAACCAGTACCTGGTTTATATGGAGTCTCAGGGAGCTCATCGTGCTGGACTGGCCAAGGTTGGTATGTTTATGCATGTGATTGATGGTTAAATGTGTATTGTATAACAGTCCAAAATATAAAATCTAAATGCACAATATAGGTCCATTGTATGTTTGTTTTACATTCAATCAGCGAGGACAGTACAAAAGAGTGATGGGCTTTTTATTTTTAATTATTATGATTTATTTATATTCACAAGATCACAACTCTAATATATAAAATATAATAATAATTGTAATAAAAGTAGATAGCAATATAATAATATTGTGTAATCATGTAACTTTAATACTTTAATAACTGTAATAGAAATAAAGGTAATATATAAAAATATAATATACTATGATATTTTTTATTTTATTTTGTATTTCTCATATATATATATATATATATGTATGTATGTACACACACATTCTCTTGGACCAAAAATAGTGGCTTCATATTTCTTAAAGCAGATCTTAATTATTTCCACAGGTTATTCCACCCAAGGACTGGAAGCCACGTCGCAATTATGGTGATATTGATGATTTTGTCATTCAAGCACCTATTCAGCAGATGGTGGCTGGCCAATCAGGACTCTTCACCCAGTACAACATCCAGAAGAAACCGCTCACTGTGCAAGAATTCCGCAGACTGGCCAACAGTGACATGTAAGTGACAACTGTTATTCTACTCTAACTACATTTAAACACAGTATGTGCATGTAGTGATATTCTGTGGATTGCATTCACATTCTTTCCATTTCTTTATACAGTATTCAGCCATAACCTACAGTCTAGGTTATTAGTTCATATTTCCAAAAAAGCAAAACAGTGCATAAACGATAGCAGATGTGTTTACTAAATAAAATAAAATAAATACTCCATATATTAAACAATATCTAAACAAAAATAATTTTGGAAAGTATTATTGGAATATTTTTGTTTAAAATACAATTTCATACAATGCCATGCAGTTTACAAACACCTCTGGTTTGGGTCCTTTACATAGTTCTTTTATGCATTGTTATATGCTGGACTTCTATTGCACTCTGTAATAAGATTCCTTTAAATGATGGATTGACCTATATTCGTTAAGGCCATCTGGAGATGTGTGATTTACCTACTCAGGTACTGCACACCTCGCTACTTGAACTATGAAGACCTGGAGAGGAAGTACTGGAAGAATCTGACATTCGTCTCGCCCATCTATGGTGCTGATGTGAGCGGCACACTTTATGATGAGGTGAGGATGCAGGTGGAGCACAGCTCTTGTGCTCTGAATGTTCAGCGTAACGTACCTCAAATGGAATGTGAATGCCATGCGTGTTATAACAAAGGGTAACACAGTTTTATTGGTGGTGGCTGGCTGCAGTTGACTGTTTACACGGTTAAACAACTTTAAGTAATGTTTATGTAATCAAGAAATATTTGAAAGCCTCATGCTATTGTTTTAATTTAATTTGTTATTATTTATTATGAATATTTAAAGTTAAAATTCAGTAGTGTGTGTAATAGCATATTATTGCTATTTATTTGATTTATTAATTTATTCTTTTGCTGTGATCGAAAATAAGTATTGAGTATTATGCAGTTCCTCTGCTTTGATATATATCATGAATGAATACGATAATAAATTACCGGTGTCTTTACATGGTATTTTAAGATAATTATGAAAAAAAAAAAACACAAAAAATATTCATTAATCATTTGTGAAATAATGAGGGGAAATATATAAGAATTTAAAAACATCTTGGTAGTGCCATGGTACTTTCTTTATTGTGCTGTGAACTGGTAAGCAGGTGATAGTTGAGATAATGTTTGCCGCTCTTATCTCAGGACATTGAAGAGTGGAACATCGGGCACCTGAACTCAATCTTGGATGTGATTGAGGAGGATTGTGGAGTGTCCATTCAGGGTGTAAACACACCCTATCTGTACTTTGGAATGTGGAAAACCAGCTTCTCCTGGCACACGGAGGACATGGACCTGTACAGCATCAACTACCTGCACTTTGGGGAGCCCAAATCCTGGTAGGACTCACTGTGGTTTTCTGAGTTTCTTGAGTATGCATAGATCTATTTGAACTTCTTTCTTCATCTACTTCAGAGGACCTGTAATTCTGCCATTTTTTTTAAATAAAATAAAATAAATAAATAAATACCAATTTCACAGGTATGCTATCCCTCCAGAGCATGGGAAGAGATTGGAACGTCTTGCTATAGGTAAAATTTTTAAAGTAAAACTATAAAGTAGTCTTTTAAAGGAGTGTGCAGTATATTGACATTTTATATGAAATACATGAAATCATCATATTTTAAATATATATATATATATATATATATGTATGTGTGTGTGTATTTTTATATGTATACTGTATATATATATATATATATATATATGCTAAAGATAGATATACTTGCATACAGTATATCTAGGTTGACCATACAGTAAAATGTCCAGGTTTTTGGCTTTGTTTTCCTATTTTTTCATACTTCCTGAAAGTAACAACTCAAAATTAGTTTGCCCAAAAGCGTGCAGGCATTGTACATGATCAACCAATCATGCTGTGCAAGAAGGTGGGGTCTACAAAAAACGGTCAAAGCAATGCAAATTTGCACGCATATAACGTATGAGAACGGTAGAGCACATCGGTAGCAAAACAAGTCATAAACCTAGACATTTTAGGCAATTTAGAAATCCTGGACAGGACATGTCCAGAAAAAAGGGTGTATGGATGTATCTAGCTAACCTAGATATAATTATTTCCTTTGTGTTGTACTGGGTGTGATAAATGTGTCTTTGTCTTTAGGTTTCTTTCCTAACAGCTTTAAAAGCTGTGAGGCGTTCCTGAGACACAAGATGACACTGATATCCCCCTCTGTACTAAAGAAATACAGCATACCATTTGATAAGGCAATCCACAGTCTTTGGAATACATTTTCTAAACTATTTTAGTTTTAAGAATAATGTTGTGGTGTCTCATTTCTCCTCGTATGTATTCACAATACACTGATATATTATTACAGATAACACAGGAAGCGGGGGAGTTTATGATCACGTTTCCCTATGGTTACCACGCTGGCTTCAACCACGGCTACAACTGTGCTGAATCCACCAATTTCGCCAGTATCCGGTGGATCGATTATGGAAAAGTTGCTACGCAGGTACTAAGAAGCACTTAATTACAGCTATTGCTGATGTAAATCTGGCACCTTCATGTTACCTTCGTCTGCAACTGGTGAACATTTGGTGCTCTTTTTCTTGTGTGAAAAACCTGTCCTCTTGCAGTGTACATGCAGTAAGGACATGGTGAAGATCTCCATGGATCCATTTGTTAGACGATTCCAGCCAGATCGCTATCAGGCTTGGACACAAGGCAAAGACTCATGTCCATTGGATCACACCTTGGCCACACCCAGCACCACACCGGAGCTGCAGAGCTGGCTTCAGAGGCGTCGCAGGAAAGCACCCTCCACCTCAAGGTATTAGCAGGGTTTCAACAAGGTATACCTTCTATAGTCAGCTTCCCTTTTCAGGTCAACTGCTTTCAGAACAATAGTTTGAAGTAGGGATGCACCGGGCCCGATACTGAGCTCCTGTACTCGTACTCGTACTCGTTAAAATGCCCCGATACCAAACGCCGATACCACACAGCATGTGATAAGCGCCATATTCAAACAAAGAAACACAGACAACAGAACAACAGACAGCAGAAAGGAGTTAAGGATGTCTACTACGAAGTATATGTATGCAATGAATATAATGTTAAACATTCAGTATTAACGCCTGTATAGCTGGTGTGCGTGAGCTGATAAACAAAGCACGCTGAGTGGATTGAGCGCGCGGCGGCACGGATGCGCGAGCTTGTCGAGTGAAAATATCTTTCTCACACACATCACTGGAAAGTTTTTAGTTCGGTCGGATATGTCAAAAACAAGTAAGTAAAACAATGCACAAGTTACTTAACGGTAG
>NW_015536800.1:285405-296857 GCF_001515605.1 Sinocyclocheilus anshuiensis | reverse complement strand
ATCTGCAAGTACCAAAAATAAAAGTATCGGTATCGGGCGAGTACTGGAAAAAGTGGTATCGGTGCATCCCTAGTTTGAAGAGACATTTGCTGAGCAACTTGGGTTATAAGTCTGCTTAAGACCCTTCCACTCTTCCATCTACTTTAGTATAGTTATTGTTAAGTAAAATATTATAAATCATTTTTGTTAATTGAAAGAAAGTTGAAATAAAATAAAAAAATCAGATGGAAAATTTTAACTTAAAATGTCAATGAAAATTTAAATGTTGCCAGTATGAGTTTGAGTACTTGAGCACACTATTAAAAACACTTTACAAAAAATTATCAGACCTTAACATTATAGGTAGAAACATAGAGCCATATGATGCCAAATATCCAAATTAGCATTTTTAAAAACATCTTTCATGTAGAGGTCAATCACTATAGATATTATTTGAAACAAAAATGCTGTTTGCTAGCAGGTTCATTTCACAGTCTTGGATAGTGGATGATTCATCTTTTTGTATCAACAGTCTCCATTGTCCACGTGCATGCTCCAAACGACTGAAGACTGTGGACTCTGCACCAGTGAAGGGGGGTGGTCGCAGGAGTAGAGGGGCAGATTTAACATCGAAAAATGAGGATAACGAAGACTCAGTGAAACACCAGAAAGAATTACAGTACTCAGGTGAATTAAAAGGCTGGTATTGGTATTATTTGTGTAAGCTCACAATACATTCTTCAATCACAATACATGTCCTCTTTTAAAGGGTTAGTTCACCCAAAAATGAAAATTCTGTCATTAATTACTCACCCTCATGTTGTTCCAAACCCGTAAGACCTTCGTTCATCTTCGGAACACGATTTAAGATATTTTTGATGAAATCTGAGGGCTCTCTGACCCTCCCATAGACATTAAGGTAACTACCACGTTCAAGGTCCAGAAAAGTACCAAGACAGTATCATGACGCAAGCGTGTGGCGGCGCTGACCCAGATCCGGTGTAATGACGTCATCACACCGGATCTGGGTCAGCGCCCACGACACGCTCACGCCATAATACTGTCGTGAACGCGCGTCCACAAGTGACGCAGTAGAGATGAAAATGTGGAATAAAGTCGTTTTCTTTGCGCAAAAAAAGTATTCTCGTAGCTTCATAACTTTACAGTTGAACCACTGATGTCACACGGACTACTTTGTCGATCATCTTGGTACTTTTCTGAACCTCGAACGTGGTAGTTACCTTGCTGTCTATGGGAGGGTCAGAGAGCCCTCAGATTTCATCAAAAATATCTTAAACTGTGTTCCGAAGATGAACGAAGTCATTCTTAATGACAGAATTTCATTTTTGGGTGAACTAACCCTTTAACACATTTCCCACGCTACTGCTGAGCCATTTGCAGTTGTTCTCTGATTCAGAAATAAATGTAAATTAATTTTCATATTTATTTTGTGTGTTATTAATTTTCAAATATAATCTGATGTGATCTGATAACACACTCACATTAAGGACAGACATTGTTTGTGTATCAGTATAAGACTGCATTTTGTTTTAAGTAAGTCCTAGTTCATCACAACATAGCATTTTTGTCAAATCCAAATGAAAACTTGTGGTCTATGGTTTAGTATGGTATAATTTTTTGACTGGCCTGTCAGAAAAATTCCAAAATAATAAAAGATTATCTGAATAAATGGAAATTAAATGCACACTACCGTTGGGATCAGTATGATATTTTTTTAAGGAAATTAATTATTTATTTAGCAGTGACTAAATAGATTAATAAATAGATTAAATGTAGAAAATAATAGAAAAATTTAGAATAAATAGATTGCATCGGAAACATTTTACAATAAGGTTCGTTAGTTAACTTTAGTTAACTACATTAGTTAACATGAACTAAGAATTAACATTTCTATAGCATTTATTAATCATTAGCATTTATTTAGTTAATTTCATCATTTACTAATGCATTATTAAAATAACAAGGTTTGTTTGTTAACATTAGTTAATGCACTGTGAACTAACATGAACAAACAATGAATGTACGACTGTATTTTTATTAACTAACATTAACAAAGATTAATAAAGAGTGTAATAAATGTAGTGTTCAGTGTTCGTTCATGTTAATTAACGAATGACACCTTATTGTGTTACCAATTTATCAAAAGTGACAGTAAAAAGTGACACATTTAATTTGACAAAAGATTTATATTTCAAATACATTCTGTTCTTTTAAACTTTATATTCAGCAAAGAATCCTGAAAAATGCATCCACAAAATATGAATCCACTGATTCCACAAAAATAATAAGCAGCAGCACAAATGTTTTCAACATTGACAATAATAAGAAATGTTTTGGCATATTAGAATGATTTAAGGCTGTTAAAAATTCAGCTTTGCCATCACTGGAATGAATAACATTGAAAAGTATATTAAATAGGGAAACTGTTATTTTAAATTGTAATAATATTTCACAATATTACTGTTTTTACAGTAGTTTTGATTATGTATCCTTAGTGAGCATAAGCATGGAACCGTAGTGTATGCTATAACTACATGTCTGTTTATGTCTCTGTTTTATTGTTTTGTCTTTTTTTAGGGCTCACTGGTCCATGTCGACAAATGTGCGTTGTGAAAGTAACAAGAGTGGAGAATGACTTGCTGGCCCACTCCACCAGACAAGATGATTCCTCTGAGCAACTCTCGACCCCTCCACTCACCCCCACATCCAGGCAGAGTGACCATGATCTAGGTCACACAAGCTCCGAGACATCTTTCATTTTTGATGAAGGTCGAGTATCCACAAACTCAAACTCCACTGCACAGCCTGGACCTGAATCAACCTCAGACAGCAGCGTCACTGTGGATGTGACTCTGGACTCAGAAAGAACTGCTGAAAGTCCTAATCAAGCATTAAACTGTGAACCTGTCTCAGTAACAAGTGCTTCTTCTATTCCTGTGACCCATTCACCGAGACTTAATTCCACTGGTGCTGCGCTTTTATTTTCAGAAACTGATTCCCAACAAGCTAAAATTGAAACCGAAGAGACAGTCGCCGATATCTTGACTGAGGGCAGCATTGATTACGGCACATCAGCACTTTACAAAGAGCAAAGCTCGATCCGTCTAGACTCTGCTCTTCACGGTTTGGAAACCTCAGAAAACAGAACAAACTCTGAAATCCAGAATACTTCGTTTTGTGAAATGCCTCTTCTAATGCCCGAGCTCATAGAAGAGCGAGTCAATCCTCAATCTCTCGCACCTGAAATGCCCTCGCTGACTCTCGCTGTCCGACCCGACACCACAAATCACAGACCTCACACTCCGAACAATAATGCACCTGTTCTCCATCTGGAAAAATCACACTCGCCTCCTGTTATAACAGATGATGTGGGGACTTATTCTGAAAGACCTTGTCTCGATTGGCCCTTTGTTGCACTCCAAGAAGGTGTAAGCCAATCACAAAACTCAATCTCAGACACCTTTAGAGCAAAACCAGCATCTCCTTCCTTGGTTCCACAATGGGGGCCACCAGAGGAATCCAAACAGGAAGGACATGAACATGTCCCATCCGCAGACCAGAACACTCAAAATGGGTCCATTTCACAGTTTAAAATCACTACTCAGAGTATTTTACAATGTTCTACCGTAGCAGATGTGGATTTAATGGACACCCGTGACTCTGAAATGGCCAGTGGGGACAAACAAAGGTCTCTGAGTCTCGAAGAGCAGTCAAGCTCTCTCACATGCTCCCAGGGCCCCTACGTGGAGTCCAAACCCTTCACCATTTGGAAAAACCTCAGCTCCCAGAATCCCGCAGTGCTCATTGAGAGCTTGCAGCCTGAGCTGGTAGTTGGTCTTACCACAGGTGTGAGCAGTCTTACAGATTATGCCCATGACTCGCTGCCCTACACCATGTGGTCCGAATCAGGTTGCCAACAAGAAAAGTTCCCTGATTCTCCAAACTCTTCACCATGCACTCAGACTTGGACCAACCTGGAGCCCATTCCCATGCAGTGCTCTGGTGCAGACATGGCTCCAAACACACCTCCTGATCTGAAGCAGCAGAACGTGGAGTTGGAACTAGCTGAAGCTTGTGTGCTCAGTGAGCAGGCAGGCTCTCAGGAACCTCAGGAGGAAAAGTTTAAAGGTCAGGAGTATTACGAAGGTGCAAAGTCAGACCATGATGGGTCTGTGAGCGACTCTGATTCATGTGAATCAGGAGATAAAGGTGCCGACAGCAGCAGTGAATCCAGTGAGGAGAATGCAACGAGTGACCCTGAGTATGTGGAAACGGGTCTGGAGCCAGGGGAAGTCTGTACAGTGAGTTCTGGTGCTATACCATGATGAGAAATACGTCCTCTCTACTACATAGTTCTGAGATTCTGACCTAACAAACAGTGACCGTGGTGACAAGACATTTTGCTGATTGCTTGGTTTCAACTTATTTCATAACCTACAGGATGAACCTGCTCACAGTAAAATCTCAATGGTCAAAAATTGTACCTGCGTGTTTAATAATAGATGTGCTCTGATTGGATTTTGATTTGCCTCGTCATTTTCTCTTTTAGATTAACTAAGCTTAACTAACCTAAACTAAATTTTGCATACAAATGAGAAGCACACACTGGTGGGGTTTTTAATTTAATGTTTTTTAAATTAATGATTTTTGATTTAGAAATTTTAGATATTTTTATGTATATTTTATTATTTGTTTTATATATATCTTTACTGTGAGTCTTTACTGTGACTTTAATGCATCCTTGCTGAATAAAAATGTTCATTAAAAGTATTAAAATCTTACTGACCACAAACGTTTATATTAATTTACACCTGCTGTGAATCCAGTGAAAATTTCTGTACACACACATCAGAACACTCACTTACTTAGTTGCTTTTCACACCTTAACACCTTGTAAATGGCGTCAAAACATTAATAAATGTGCACATACTATATACACACATGCACAATGAAGGTAGCACAGTATTTTATATTTTTTGGAAAGTGTCTCTTTCTCACTGACCCCCTCTTTGCCTCTTTCTCTTTTTTTATTCTCTCAGTATCACATGCAAACTGTTAAGAAGACAGCCAAGAGTTGGCGTCACCCCCTCAGAAAACCCACTGCAAGAGCAGTGCCAAGTGCTGTGAAACAGCAGGCTGCCAGCGATGATGGTGAATGTTTAACCACTTTCATTTTTATTATGAGCAATAAACAATAGGAATTTGAACAATTGTTGTATTAGTACTTTTATTAATAACATATTATGTTTTATTACATTACAAATCTTTCCTGACTCCTGAATATCTAGCTTTACCACATGCTGTCATTAGACAAAATTGCACTCATATTACATTGTTGCATTCTGTCTATGGTATTTTTAATTATTCATTATGTATATGTGCACTGACATTTTTGTCTCGCATCATGCACACATGTATACTTTTAAGAAGCTGTGTGAAGTTATATAATTAATTATACTAAATTAACATCTCAGAGACTTTAGAGGACTGTGCAACTAAAGAAGAGGAGCCAGAAACTGAGGAATGGGCAAAGCCTTTAGTGCATCTGTGGCAACACAGAAAAACTCATTTTCAGTATGAACGAGAGTACAACACAACTGCAGCTAAAACTTCTCCACACTGTGCTGTCTGCACCCTTTTCATGCCATACTATCAGGTAACTTTTGTATAGAGATACTATGTACTGGTTTGTGTATTTGTGCTTTGTATCGCACAGATATTTCAATCTCTTGTTTTTGCTCTCACAGCCTGATAATTTAGAGGAGAGAAGGCACGATGTCTTGATGAGTGCTGCCACAGAGTCTCAGGGGTCATGTTCACAGGAGGCGGGCTTGAGGTCACGTCCTCTGATCCCTGAAATTTGCTTTGCGTACCAGGAGGGCCCATGTCCCTTGAACACACTGCTGGAGGAGGATGGATCCAGTCCTCTTGTGGCCTGTAATAGTTGCTGTGTTCAAGTTCATGCCAGTACGTCCCTGAGATCATTCAACAACAAACTTAACACATGAAAAATCCCCAGATATAATGAACCTAGTAATATTGTGACATTTTAAAATTAAATAACTGTTTTCTATTTGAATATATTTTTAAATTTAATTTGTTATTGTGATGGCAAAAACTTGAGTTTTCAGTGTCACATGATACTTCAGAAATCATTCTAATATGATGCTTTGGTGCTCAAGAAACATTTTTTATTATTATAAATGTTGAAAACAGTTGTGCTTCTTAATATTTTTGTGGTGATTATTTTTTAGGATTCTTTGATGAATAGAAAGTTTAAAAGAACAGCATTTATTTAAAATAGAAATATTCTGTAACTATGTAAAAGTCTTAACTGTCACTTTTGATTAATTTAATGTATGCTTGCTGAATAAAGGTATTAATTTATTTAAAAAAAACTTACTGACTCAAAACATTTAAATGCTAGTGTATACAATGTATTAAATGCATAAGTTAAATATGTTTACTTATAAAGTATTGTTTTCATGTGTGAAGACCCATTTATGATATAAGATAAAAATATTAATCATTCATTTACATTTTTTACATTTGACTTTGATGATTATTAAGGCAACATGCTGTTGCTAAATTAAGCAATTGGCTTTTATATTTCCATTGTACTAAAGCAGATCATTATAATATTATCTGAAAATCTCAAGAGTTATCTTTTTCCACTCAATTTTAGACTGATGTTAGATGTATAACGTGGAAGGAAAACATTTTTATTACATTTTTTGTGTCATGCATTTCCCATTACATTTGGTTCCAAAAGGGTTTGAAAATTGGCCTTTTAATAGAATAAAATGATTGCAAATAATTTCATGATTTCACACATTTTATAAAGCATTCTTTGGTATATGTGTTCAAGAAGTGTTGTACACATTCAATAATTACCATCTTAAGTAAACACACACACACACGCATAGCTTGGCATAGTACAGAATGTAATAGTTTGTTTTGATTGGTCCACAGGTTGCTATGGTGTTGCTGCTCAAGATGTCAGCCCAGTGTGGACATGTGACAGATGTGTGAGCGGAGACCTGGCAGCTGTATGTAATAATTCAGTGATTCCGTATCACTATCATTTATGGTCTACTTACAATTTTGCTTACCTTTTTTTTTTATTTTTTATAAATATGACTGTTTGTTTCTGCTTGTGTGTGTGTCTGTTCTATACTAGGGATGCTGTTTGTGTAACCTGAGGGGAGGTGCATTAAAAAGAACCTCAGATGACAGGTAATCTCCATTATTCAGATCCATTAATACTAATATAGTATTGTATTAAATACAAAACAGAGCAGAAGACCAAGTATGTTTTTTTTTAAACATTTTCTGGTATTTCAGATTATAAGCAAATAGGAGTTCAGTCAGGCTAGTGTTCTTAGATGTTATTGAATGCATCAGGTGTCTCATGAATTATACATGCTATAGATGGGTCCATGTGATGTGTGCTGTGGGTCTCCCTGAGGTGAAGTTCATTGATGTGGTGAAGAGAGCTCATATTGACATCAGTGCCATACCTGTACAGAGATATAAACTGGTGAGTTATAAATACACACATTTATACAGTAGAAATGGCAAAACAAGTGCAAACGTCTTAAAGGGGTCCTATTATGCTCTTTTACAAAGTCTTGATTTTGTTTTGGGGGTGTACTAGAACAGGCTCTCATACTAGGTTGTTCGAAAAACATATTATTTTTCACATATTTTACATTATTACAACACCTCTCTCCCCAGTCTGGCATGAATGGCTCGAGTAGTTCCTGTATCAAATGAAGACCCGCCTTCTGAAATGCGAAATGTGCTGTGATTGGTTAGCTGGGCCATTGTGTATTGTGATTGGCACTACCCGGCACCTGGTCGGGAAATGTCATGCCCTTTACCATAGCCGCCTGCGAGCTTCAGTGTAAATATTGCGTCAAAATCAAATCAATTTGAGTGCGATTTAAACCCCGATGATTGTAGCCACTCGAAGTTCGTCTGCCTTGAGAAAGCTAGTGCATCTCCGACATAGTGATGATAACACTCGTTGCCTTCTCTAGTGCAGCTCAACCAGGTCTCGTCCCATTCGTCGATATTTGTGATATCACAAATCCCGGAAAATATGCGTTGTAGTCCAAACGAGTCATTCGCTGTAGTTTTTGAAAAGTGATTTCTGTTAAATAAAATATCTCCTTTTGAAGTGGACTTTGAGCTTTGTAACTTTGCAGATCTTTTTTATGCTCAAACAGCAACATTACAGACTAACTAAAGTTGAAAAAGTGAAAAAGCATAATAGGACCCCTTTAACAGCCCATCAAAGCTGAGCAATTTAATGTCTTTTGACGCACCAGTGAAGTACTAAGACTAAAATGAATGTTGCCTACACTGCTGTTTCCACAAAGTATTGACATTTTTGTTGTCATCTGTGCACTCTATCATTCTCTCTCTTTCTCTCTCTGTAGAAGTGTATATATTGCCGTAACAGGATAAAGAAGCTGTCCGGAGCATGTATTCAGTGCTCATGTGGTCGTTGCCCAACCTCTTTCCATGTCACTTGTGCACACGCAGCTGGAGTCCCCATGGAGCCTGATGATTGGCCGTATGTGGTTTTCATCACCTGTCACAGGCACCAGTCACGGAGCTCCAGTGCTGTGAGTATATTTTAATAAGTTGTGTTTAACCAGCACACTAAAAACAAGAACACCATACCATATACACTGAATAGAATTTTTATTTAAAGATTTATTTTTAGCATTTTTGCTTTTATTACGATAGGACAGATCAGAACTGACAGGAAGTGAAGTGGGAGAGAGATAAGGGGTGGGATCGGGAAAGGTCCTTGAGTCAGGATTCGAACTCGGGATGCCTGTAGGTCAACAGCGCTGTATGTTGGCGCGCTGCCCACAAGGCTATCGGCGCCGACTGAATAGATTTTTAAAATACTCGTCTCATAAATTCACTTACTGACCTTGACATACACTACATTCATGGGATTCTACAGGGTCCTGACTTTGATATACATTTCTGTTTTATGGTCGCCTTGGCATGCATCAAACTGACTTACATTATAGTTAGCCATATAATTTTAAAGACATGATTAAAAAAAATGATGTCAAACTAATTATACTACTTTTCACAACTACTTTGACTTTCAAAAATTCTAAAAACTTTGAAGAGGCATATTCATGTCATTGTCTATATGAATTGCCTTTAATTTTTTTAAATTAATTAAAAAAACAGACAGAGAAAATATCACATAATTGGCCCATCATCAAGAATTTTTTTCTTCTCCCCCAGAAAGTGAAAGTTAGCAAAAGTGAATTAGAAGTGGGCCAGACGGTGATCTCCAAACACAAAAATCTTCGTTACTACAGCTCACGTGTTACCCAGGTCATGGCCCAAACATTCTATGAGGTTATGTTTGATGATGGCTCATTCAGCAATGATACATTCCCTGAAGACATTGTGGTGAGTGTTTCTAATGCTGCTAGCCATTAGTTGTTCCAATGAATATCTTGTGGCATGTTTTCAGCGAGCTAAAGCATGAAAACAAATTTAAGCATAAAAAATACAGTATATGCTTCAGGCCCGGCGTCAAGGGGGGGTTTTGGGGGCTTAGCCCTACCATGACGTTCTGAAGCCCCGCTGCAATGATCTGAAGGACCCACCCCTCCACACACGGAATATGATTTTAAACGCAGAAAGCAATCTAAACAAACGCGATTTCAAATGAGGGGTACCCCTCGGATCTGATTTGTGCCACCTCAGATTCAATTTGACACCCTCAACCCCCTCAAACTACATCAATTTTAACCATTCCATGCGGACGGTCACCGGTGTATTTAGAGCATTCACTGCTAAATTCAAACGTGTTTTCACACTTTGTCTGGAGCTGAGCCAGAGATGCGTTCAGAGCTTTTCATAGCTTATATCACTACAATCCAGTGTTTTAAACCACATAAAATTTATTTTAGGTTTCAGACATTTAAATTAATTACTAGCAAAAAAGACATTTGATAAATACTCACTGATGTTTGTGAGTTTGTTAAATGCACTGGTGTCTAAAGCTGGGGGCACACTACACGAGTAGCTGAAACATTCTAAGATTGACCTCACCACACTTCACACCACACACAGACCACAAGTTTCCATCGACTGGAGCAGATTCTAGTCTTTGATAGTCAGAGAGGAGCACAAACCTAATGACCGAGTCTGTCCACTACACAACACACTTAACGACTGGCGCATCACGACTGGACAAATTCTGCCAAAATTCACAAAAACCGCAGTATTCTACCCGTGCTCCCGCAGCCGCTCCCGCCCCACCAAAAGACTACACTGCGGACGATGACATAGGTGCTTTTATTTAATTATTGAAACGTTAAAGGTTTGTTTTACTTTTCTTAGTTTGTGCTTAATATAACAGAAAACATTAGCTTTCCTGCTATGCTGGTGTTCCTAATAAATGTCACAGTAATGTGTCTTGAATATTTTTGTTTTGCATTAAGTCCGATGCTTCTCTTTTTGGAATTATTGCTCAAGTAGATCGAATAGATATTGCTTGAGTAGATCAAGCAATAATAGGATATATTACTTTTTTCGTTACAGTTACTCGTTAGAACAGAATAAAACATAACTGTTCCATTTATTCAGAAACAAAAGTCATTTAAAAATGCTATTTGTGTATTTAAATGTTCATTTTATTAGTACAGCAAACGTTAATGCTCTTAATGCTATTTAAAGGGTTAGTTCACCCAAAAATGAAAATTAGGCTGTGTTTTACTCACCCCCCAAGGCATCCTAGGTGTATATGACTTTCTTCTTTCAGACGAATCCAGTCGGAGTTATATTAAAAATTGTCTTTAATCTTTCAAACTCTATCATTGCAGTGAGCGGGTGTTGCAGTGCTTCAGTCCAAAAGAAGTGAAATAAAAAGCGCCCATCCATAAAAATAAATGTCTCACACGGCTCCGGGGGGTGAACAAAGGCCTCCTGTAGCGAATCGATGCGTTTTTGTAAGAAAAATATCCATATTCAAAACGTAATAATCACTTTAATCTAGCTTGTGCTTACTGTTGTAAACGGAAGCAGTTCTGGGCGGATGACATATGAGGTCGGCGTTGCGCATGCGCCGCTCAGTAGTGACGCACGCGGAAATGCAGTGGAGAGATCAAAACAAAACAACGGTCACTAATTAGAAGTACAAAACGAGGATTTGTAAAGAAGAATGTCAGAGGATTTTGATATAAGCCAAGATGAGACTGGTTTTCATTTGCTAAAGTAAGGAAATTTTGCTTCCTTTGATCCTGTAAACAAACATTGGTTTTCACGAGATTATCCAGCGCATGCGCAACGCTGACCTCATACGTCATGCTCCCGGAACTGCTTCTGTGTACAACTGCTGGCGCAAGCTAGATTAAAGTGATTATTACGTTTTGAATATGGATATTTTTCTTACAAAAACGCATCG
>NW_015536800.1:284149-284958 GCF_001515605.1 Sinocyclocheilus anshuiensis | reverse complement strand
TGTAGCGAATCGATGCGTTTTTGTAAGAAAAATATCCATATTCAAAACGTAATAATCACTTTAATCTAGCTTGTGCTTACTGTTGTAAACGGAAGCAGTTCTGGGCGGATGACATATGAGGTCGGCGTTGCGCATGCGCCGCTCAGTAGTGACGCACGCGGAAATGCAGTGGAGAGATCAAAACAAAACAACGGTCACTAATTAGAAGTACAAAACGAGGATTTGTAAAGAAGAATGTCAGAGGATTTTGATATAAGCCAAGATGAGACTGGTTTTCATTTGCTAAAGTAAGGAAATTTTGCTTCCTTTGATCCTGTAAACAAACATTGGTTTTCACGAGATTATCCAGCGCATGCGCAACGCTGACCTCATACGTCATCAGCCCGGAACTGCTTCCGTGTACAACTGTTGGCGCAAGCTAGATTAAAGTGATTATTATGTTTTGAATATGGATATTTGTCTTACGAAAACGCATCGATTCGCTACAGGAGGTCAACCACCCTTTGTTCAACCACCCCCCCCACCCCCCCGGAGCCATGTTAGACACTTTTTTTTTTTTATGGATGGTCGATTTTATTTCACTTCTTTTGGACTGAAGCACTGCAACACCCACTGACTGCAATGACAGAGATTGGAATAGCCAGGACAATTTTTAAAGTGGTCCTATTATGCTCTTTTACAAAGTCTTGATTTTGTTTTGGGGGTGTACTAGAACAGGCTCTCATACTAGGTTGTATTTTTCACATATTTTACATTATTACAACACCTCTCTCCCCAGTCTGGCATGAACGGCTCGAATAGTTCCTGTA
>NW_015536800.1:281495-283899 GCF_001515605.1 Sinocyclocheilus anshuiensis | reverse complement strand
AGTAATTTCTGTTAAATAAAATATCTCCTTTTGAAGTGGACTTTGAGCTTTGTAACTTTGCAGATCTTTTTCTGAATAAAACATATAATTTTCATTTTTGGGTGAACTAACCCTTTAATGGCGCTGTCAACACTGCATTCCGAGCTGCAGAGAAAGGCCCTGTAATTTCCCCATCCATTTGTCACAAACCTATTATATATAATTTTAATTAGCATATATATATATATATATATATATGATTTTATTTTGTCATAGTTGTGATTCATGAAATGTTTTTATTAAAAATGTTGTTTTGAAGAATAACTTCGTTTTGTTCATATATTCGTTATGAAGAATAGCATAGCCTATTTGTTATGAAGTTGATTTAAATTTTCTTTATAACAAACTTTAAGAAGTTTAAAAGTTAAGAAATAATGGAATTAGCCTGTAGTTTATAGATAGCCTTACTTTTATTAGACTGCAGATCGAAATAAAATAATTCTCAGTAATCTTTAAAATGAGAGAAATCACTGACATAATTTAGGCTATACTTTCTTTGACTGCAGAAAAAAACCAGAATAGTCTAAAACCATTTAATTTGCCATGTTAATTTATGAATTAAAAGAAAGACAAGAAATAAATCACAAGAACAGCTGAGGTTTTTCTTGTAATCAAGAAAACAATATTTGACAAAATTACAAAATGAATAGCGTACTAAATGATGTATGACAGTGAGCGCATCTCCACTGCATAGCCATATAGCCTAATCGCTGGCATCAGTTGCAGATATTAAACATGTTTAAAAAAAAATCTTTGTGAAAATGACTGGTTCTTGAATTCTAAGATTATAATCTTTAGACACCACACTGTGACTTTTTCTGCCGACTGCCAACGGCAACTGAGCCCAACTGGAACAGACCCAGTCCGACTAGGCTGTAGTCAAGACTAAAATACATTCATTATCGGCATGACAGTCGTGTAGTGTGTTCTCGGCTTAAGGAAAGCGGCAATAATAATCCTTTTAATTAAAATCTGACGATGTGTTTTATTCACATAAACGTTGTGTAGGTAACTAAAAAGTTCACTTTAATCTTCTCCTAGTTCAACAGTGACTGACTTTTAGGTATTTCGGGAGAAATGGGTGAATTTTCATGATGTTAATCCAAAGATCCGATTCCCTTAATAAGCATTATAAAGTTTTTTTAAACAACAAACACATTAACTTACACACATTTGACAGTCAGAATAATCCCCCCCGAGAATTATTCAAGCCCCCCCTGGCCATGTGTCCTGGCGCCGGGACTGATATGCTTACAAAGTTGACAGCCTTTTATTTTTCACAAAAAGTGCAGGCCTACATATTTTCTCATGCATTTGTACAGTACATACAATATAAGCATAATGTTTTTAGTTTGGCATCCTGACATCAGAGTGAAGTCTGTTCTCTTTTTGCCCTGCAGAGCAGGGATTGTGCCCAGCTTGGGCCTCCTGAAGTGGGGGAGGCTGTTCAGGTGAAGTGGCCTGATGGACTTTTTTATGGAGCCAAGTATCTTGGCTCTAATACTTCATATATGTATCAGGTACACACACTCATAGTCATATTCTCTCAAGTACTGCTGCTCTACTGCTACCGTAATAACTGTTCATGGTTTGTCCTATGTTCTTGTTTGTAGGTGGAATTTGAAGATGGATCTCAGGTATTGGCGAAGAGAGAGGACATTTACACGCTGGATGAAGACCTGCCCAAAAAAGTCAAAGGTCGTTTGGTGAGTTCTCACTCACTGAACTTTCTTTAAAAGGCTAGTTCACCCAAAAATGTAAGCTCTGTCCTCATTTGCTCACTCTTACGTCATTCCAAACAATTAAAGGGGTGGTTGATTGCGATTTCACTTTTTTAACGTTAGTTAGTGTATAATGTTGCTGTTTGAGCATAAACAATATCTGCAAAGTTACGAAGCTGAAAGTTCAAGTCTTTTAAAATTCTGGCAGTTTTATGCCTACAAAAATGGCTGGTAGGGACTACAACAAGTTACTTCCCGGGTTCATGACATGACATAAACCCAGATAAACCCCACCCTCAGGAAAAGGCAGCAAAGGGGGCGAGGCCATGCTGCGCTGCTTTAGAGAAGAGGAAGAGAAAACTAGAGATGCACGTAAAAATCTATTCATATATGAATCGCGATTCTGTCTTCTAATCAGGGATTGAAATGAACTTTTTCCACTCACCAGCCAATTTGGCTACTACATTTTTAAGTTACCGGCCATTCATAACTTCTACTAGCCAAAAAAAATTAAAAAAAGACAGAAATACACCAACAGTTTGAGGCCGTCTACACTGGGCGTTACAAAGCCACCGTTGCAAATCATTTTGTCAGTACTAGGGGTGTGCGATATTGACAAAAAATAATATCTCAATATTTTCTGT
>NW_015536800.1:280970-281475 GCF_001515605.1 Sinocyclocheilus anshuiensis | reverse complement strand
AAGTTTTTGATATTCTTCATATTCTGTGTGTGGATCAGTTCACAGCAGTGATAGAAATTAATCTTTTCCAATAAGTTTAAATTGATTTTTAACTTTTATGGGCATTCTTACCTTAATAAAGCCATTTTTTTCTAAAAGTGTATATCATCTTTTGAGTCAAATTCTTACATTTAATCAGTCAATTATAATAATAATACCTTTAGGCTGTTACTAAACAAATTAAATCAGTATCAATAAAATTAATCTTTGCAGAAGTTGCATATGTAGTTGCATTTAGATGCATTTACACGTGTTAATGCAGCTTAGAGGGACATGGAATGCTTTAAACTGCAGTTACAAATGCATAAATAATGTTTTGATATTTAAAACATGAAATGTTGAATACTGATATTTGATATTATTTAAAACATGAAAAGATACTTTAAATGTGAAATTAAAACCACCAGTAGGTGGCAGCAAGTCACTGTTAAGTGAGTCATTGCGATTGAACCGAATCATTTACACG
>NW_015536800.1:280137-280806 GCF_001515605.1 Sinocyclocheilus anshuiensis | reverse complement strand
TCTGTAGGTGTGTTTTGTTTAGCTTTTGCAATATACTCGATAATGTCATGATGTCTCACGAGTTCAGTATTTGCATTAAACCTGCGCAGATTTGGCCTGCATGAACTTCCCCATGAAATGAATGAGTGAACATAATTTACGAAAAGTAACCCGGCCACCAAACTGGCTAGTGATTTGACAGCGTTACCCGCCACAGCTGATTCTCTCATTCAGCTCAGCTCCAACAATGAACTGTTCCAATTATACACTTATTTTCACATAGCTATGAGAATCGTTAAACATGGCGTGCAGCGTGCAGTTGCCGTACTGTATTAAAGCTTTAATCAGGATAAAACTGTATATTAAAAGCTACCATAAGCAGTAGCAGTAGTATCTAAAAGTATGAGACAACAACAAACAAAAAACATTGGCCTACCATTAAAAGCCGTGCTTGCACAGGTTCTGCACGATCCTCTTCAATAATATCCTCTGCTTCTCAATCGAGCTCAAACTGATAAGCGATATTTAGGATGCCGCTGTTTACAATACAACCGGAGGACATGCCACTGAGGTGAGGTGAGTGGCGGGACGATTAGACGTGCACTAGATACAAGATTGGCGGTTTAGCCAATCACAACACACTGGGCTAGCTAACCAATCAGAGCCCATTGCCTATTTCTGAGGGCGGGG
>NW_015536800.1:254669-280055 GCF_001515605.1 Sinocyclocheilus anshuiensis | reverse complement strand
GTTAGACTGCACCCCATAAACACAATCAAGCCTAGAAAAAAACCAGTGAACCACCCCTTTAAGACTGTCTGTGGAACACAATTCTTTTGAATGTATTGTATATGTGTGTAATTGTAAATGTGTGCTTTGCAGTCCACAGCATCCAGCATGCGTTTCCAGGATGCGTTCTTCACCACACAGGGTGAAAGGAAACGGCGACGCACACCAAATTCTCGGTTTCAGACGGATTATATTGCCCATATTAGCCCTCGAACCTTCACCAGGAACTCAGAAACACGCAGTAAAGCCAACTAATGGAGGAATGGAGAGGGGCTGTTTTAAATGGGTTTGAAGATTGTACATCAGTGAGATCATGATTTTTAAAAATCTAAAAGACAGAAATACTGTGGTCTCATATGTCAGGGACAAGAATGTTTTTCTAAATTAGAAGTTTTTTCTGTTATATTTCAGAGGTTTTTCTAGCCTCAAATTGTATTCTGTAGCATTGTAATCTTGTAATTTCCTCACCAACACTGCTGAGACTAAATTCACCTGCATGCTTGTTTTGTATATGATTTGTCTTGTGTCATGCACCATTCCTAGTCACTGTCTGACACTATTAGCACTGAGCTTAAAATGGTATAAATGCCAAAAAAAAAGTAGGTTGCTACTGATGTCCAGCAAAGCACATGTCACATTTTACTTAAAATCTTGATCTCTTTATTTATTTGGGCGTTTATTCTTTCTTTTGTGGTGCTTACAGCTGTTGAAAAAATTAAAGATATGTTTGCTTTGTGATCTGTGCCTTGACCTCTGTTGATGAATACTTTACACTTTTTGTTTTATAGCTGATATTGATTTATGATCATTTACTTTATATAGCTCGCAATATCAATAGGACCTTTTCTTTCTTTTTCTAAGGTTAAGACAGTGGTGGATGGCTAACTAGGACAATTTATTTCTTTAAATAATTTATTTTGACTAATCACTGCCTGAAAGATAAGTGAATCTTTTGAGTCGGATCTTTCAAAATGAGCAGTGAGCTAATACGAGAGTGGACCAAGTCCTGCAATGGAATGAATGATATGATAAAAAGTTACTTCAATAGCCAAATAGCAGAAATGTTACAAATAAAATCTTCACGACTTAATTTAATGACTATAGGCTATAACGTGCGTATTTTTTTTTAATTAACATTTTGTCAAAATTTTCAAAAACCTTTTTCATCTAAGAGATTTTCTTTTGTGTTTTTAACGTACATGCAAAATATACTTAGGCTAAATAACTTCAATATAAGCTGCTGAATCATGGTTACTATACAAACTGATCTGCGACCACTGATCTACATACAATTATAGATCAGTGTCTGCGACACATAAAATTACAGCAAACACGATTATTTAAAATCAGAAAAAATACAAGCCGCAGTATGTGTCTGCATATAGTTTTATTGGGAAGTTCGTGTACTGAATTATGGCACTGAATTAGCCTGTATATTTAAGTTAAATATTTAAGAGTCGGTTCTTTGAAATAAATGATTCAAAAGAACCGATTTGCAGCAATGAGTTCGGCTTTCCTTCTGTAGTGCTGTCATCTGAAACGGAAGCGGTGAAAAGTACACTTCGTTGCTAAGTAACGACAAACAGCTCAGTAGAAGAGCTTAACCGCTACTCTTCTGTCCAGTTTAGAAGACATAAAAAACATAAACAAGCCGTCGCCTTTCATGAATGCTTGGCAGCAGTTAATTTAGTTTGCACCTGACTAGCATGTCATACTCTGGGACTTGTAAACACGTTGTAAGTATTGCTGCTGTCTGTTGCAGGACAGTAAGTGCGCCTTTTATTTTGCTACAACGAATGGACTATTAAACGTTTAATAAAACACTTGAAGATATACCTGTAATATATTACGATATGAAGTACAATATTTGGTCAATGTTGCTGTATAATGTGGCACAAGTTTAATAAGCAAAACAACTTCCCTCTTGTTGCTTAGCAACACTAACGTTAATCCTTTTATTGTATTGTTACAGATGTAATATGGCAGTTCACTATGATTGTCACTAACATGCTGTTCTCTTCACTGTATTTAAAGAGTTTACCGTCCAGACAAAACTCAGAGGAGAAGGAATTGAAACTTTTTTTGGGAAGAACACAAATAGGAGGACAGTTTGGTCATGTACTCTTTTCAGAAGGAGTCAACCAGGAGCCAGGCAGGGCCGGAGCAAGGTCTTGGCAAACAGAAGTTATTTGGGACAGCTATGTCTTTACCTGTGTCCACCAGTGTACCTGGTTCTCTGGCACCTGTTGATGTGGAGCAGCTGAGGGCTAGACTTGTCTCAGCAGTGCCCAGACGTCCACAGCCGAACGCTGATGCTCTGGTGTTTCCTCACAGAACCAAAGCTCAGGAAAGACAATGGGCCGCACAGAGACCAGCACAAGTTGAGATGTTGGTAAGAGCAATACCATCTGAGAACTCAATGTATAAATTGGGCGAATTCCAAACAGAAGTGAGCATGCCTATGCCCTACTCCCTTCGAAGGGCAGAGCCCTTTGAAGTGTGTTCTTTTAAGGGTGTAGGGCATTTGGCATATAAGCATTTGGAACTCCCTTGGCGAAGGGAATAACTGACCAAACGTTACCTTGACAACACTGCGCGTGCGTGCAGCATTCAGCACTCCATCAGTTGTTGCAAATAAATATTTCTTCTCATTATTATTATTTTATTTAAATATTGTCTCACTGTCTTATTTACTATTAAACTTTTTCAAACTAAACATGCTTAAACTTCCGTCTTAAATCATATTTCTATCACTGACAAAAAATATTTTGTATCACATTAAAATAAAGACAAATTTAATCAGCCTATCCTACTTACGTTTGTATGTGAAGTCGAAATCAACCCCAACTTTGCTTTAAAATGCATCGCAAGATCTCCTAACTGAAGATCACATGATCACAAACAGAAATCACTTCCGTGAAGTGACCATCGCATGTTCCCTTCGCTAACGGACTTCTGGAAGGGCCCTTCGTGAAGGGATTCAGTTGCTCACTTTCGTTTGGAACGTCTCTACAAATGGCGTCCCCTTCCCAAAGTGCCCTTGAAGGGCGCAAAAAAGCCGTTTAGAATTCGCCCATTGTGTGTTTGTTAATTTGTTCATTCATTTAATTTCTTTTGGCGGTCAGAATGTACTAAAATGTAAAGTCCTAAAATGTATAGTAAATGTACATACATACTTGAATATACCTGCTAAAATGGGCATGTTTTAATTTATCAAGTAAAATTAATTTTTATATTATTTTTGGGAGTATAAAGTTAGAAATGTCAGTGTAAAGCAGCTGTCCCGAAATCTTAATGAAGAAGAACACCTCATCAAAAGAATTACATTTTTCACAAGCTTATAAAGTAGTCATTATTATTTATAAGAAAAATATTTTATGAAATGTTTATTATAATTATTTGCAAAACGTTTGTAAGATTAGTTCAGGTTGTAAAATGTCACATGGTGCTCCCCCAAAAACAAATAATTATTAATTAAAAATGTATGATATTTGTAAAAATTACTTTTTACCTTAGAAAGTATATATTAAAAAAAAAAAAGATATTCAAAAGATTTTTATTTTTTTAATCAGTGTTGTATGTCATTATGACTCAAATAAACAGTTTGTAAAATGTACAGTGGTAAACAAAAATAACTGTCATACTCATTCCTGTTAACCATTTAAGTACATGATCTATATTTTACTCTAGCCAGTTCTGAAGAGACGCAGTGAACATATGAAACCGGAGAACACCCAGAGGGTCAACTTGAGCCCTAAGATGTCTTTTCCCTCTAATGAGGTCCAGTCCATTGACCCCTCCTCAGAGAGAGGACCCTCTCCACTACAGCTTCCCAGAATTTCTGACCACATCAGGGATAAACAGGTCTAGAAACTCTCATCATAGACAACTATGGCAGATGTGTCTTGTAACATTATTGACAATTTTGTGCATTTTATGTGCTGATTTCAGGTGCAGTTGACTCAGGGCTCGCTCAGGATCCCATCACCTCCTAAAAGAGCCAAGAGCTCATCTAGAAGTTATGCCATTGCAGTTTCACCTCTGAGCTACACCCCCTCTCCACCTCTGTCTAGTTCACTGCTGTTCAACTCAGTAGAGGAAATAATACGTGCCAAAATTCACTCCCCACCCGACATTGTCCAAACCATCCGGTATAACCCTCACTTGGGATTCCTCTATGTAACGTCTGCAGAACCTAAATCATCCATCAAATTTGATTCATACAATCTCAAGTAAGAACTGCAGTTTTTTCAATCACATAGAAATGTGTTTGTACACTACCGTTTAAAAGTTTAGGGTCAGTTATGTTTAAAAAAAAGAAATTAATACTTTTACTAAGCAAGGATGCATTAAATTGATCAAAGATTTTTACACTGTTACAAAAGATTTCAAATAAATGTTGTCCTTCTGAACTTTCTATTCATCAGACAATCCTGGAAAAAAAGTATCACGGCTTCCACAAAAATATTAAGCTTTTTTTCAGCATTGACAATAATAAGAAATGTGACCAAGTCAGCATCAGAGATTGTCTTAGATGAGAGGGTCTGTATTACTTAATATTGGAGAAAGCGTAACGGCTAACTTGGATCACGTGTGCTGTAATAACCAATCACATTACAGCCTTGACGTCACTGAATTTCAGTCAGAGTTGTGCGACACTCAATCGCTGTTTACGGATACCATAGGAATGAATGGGAAGTGCTGTAAGCTGAACCCCACCTGTCGCAAAAAGTCAGTGACTTCTCTTCTCTTATAAAATGGCATTTTTTTCGGTGTAAACTCTAAAAATAGTTCAATCCAAAAGTATTGCTTAGTGTAAAACGTTGAGGATTAGCAGATAGGCTGTTGATTCATCAAATGATGAGCTGTTTCCTCTAAAAAGCTGTTTATTCAGCGTAGTGAAGCATCTCTTCCATTGACATCCATTCAAATAAAATGGCCTCTGGTCTCCTTTCCGTTAGCATTAGCCGTTACGCTTTTTTGCCTAATGGTTGCAGGCTTGCCTTCTAGTGGCTTTGTCAGCATGTTAGAATGATTTCTGAAGGATCATGTGACACTGAAGACTGGAGTAATGGCTGCTAGAAATTTAGTTTTGCCATCACAGGCATAATTTAGATTATTAAAACAAAAACAAACCAAACCAAAGACATTTTGCGTAAATGTATTATTTTCTGTTTAAACCTTTTCACATATTTCATTAAATAAAGGTTAATATTCAGTAATTTTTCATTTGCATATTCTGAATAATGTTTGGCGTCACATATTTATGAGGACTTTTTTGTTTGAATGATGAAAGTATGAAAAAGTGATATGCAAATACAAATGAACTGTAAACTGTGTTAAACCAGACCTTTATATCTGAATACTCCAATTATTCTTTTAACAGAATTGCAACATTTGACAATATCAACAAGTCAGACTACTATACAGTCAGCACTCATGCAGTTATGCACTACTATGGGTCTGAGGTAGACTGTTTGCCCTTAGAACGCTGGGAGCAGGAATACCAATATCACCGGAAGCTTTTGCGCATCCCTGTGTTTGCCCTCTTCCGCAAGTGGAAGGCTTTCCGTGTATGGCGCACCAATGTGCGCTATAAGAAAATCAGCAAATGCAGACGGTCATTGCAAGAGCATCTTTTCATTCTCAATGAGGTTTGCCAGTGGTTATTGTTTTTATTTCATATAGACCTACTATATGGCTTTTTAAAAAAGCTGATTTGTTTAAATAAAAAATTATATGATCTATCAATGAGAGCAACTTGCATTTTACATACTGTAAATACTTACAATAAGAAAAGACAGCAAATGTTTAATGAAAAGTATCATGTCTGTATTTCAGTCTCTGCGACCAGCACTGATTGACATCAAGGAGATGTGTTACCACATAAGTGACATGCCTTTGTGCCGAATAGAGAAAGACCATACATATACACTAAAAGAGTTTCAGAGCGCACAGTACAAACAGCTGGAGGAGGTGAGAGAGATCTGTGTTTGTGTGTTCCTTTATGCAAAGGAAATATATTTACTTATGGATTAACATTATATATATTTAATTATTTAATATATTTTGAAAAATGTATTACAATATATATAATAATGAATTTGAAGGAATTACTGTTTATCATATACTGAAAAATATGTGACAATATATTTACTTATATATTGTAATTTATGTAAGAGTATGTTAAAGTATGTAATTCAGCATTCACTAATACAAATAAACAATAATAAAAATATACAGATGTACATGTAATAAAATATATCAAATATATTTGTAATAAAATATATTTGAATACACATACACACACATGCGTATGTATGTATGTATGTATATACATATTACATATATATTTTCTATATTATGTAATATCTATATATTTTCTATATACTGTACATATACATTTTCTGTCATTGTCATTTATAATTGGTTCTTTTTGTGTATCTGTGTTCTAGGTGTCCTCTCGTCTTGAGAAGTTCAGGGAGCTAGTAATGGAAGTGGCAAGAAGTGCCTGTCGAAATGCTTTGAAAGAGTCTGGATACACACCTGACTATGGCGACTTGGAGACTGGTGACACCTTTATTCAGATACAAAAGCAATTATATGTCTAACAGCTGGAATATTGTGAATTTAAATGTTTTTTTCCCTTTCTTATATGTATGCATCAGATGGTAATGAAGAGTTAGCGTCACCTGCTTTTGGATTGCTCTTTGAGGATTCATCTCAGAAGATGAGTTATACGCAGCAAGCAAACAAAAGCTACCACTGCAAGCGTCTTACTTGGTTAGTCAACATTACTAACAATACTAACTCGCAACACAATGGATCATCCAGACTGAATTTTTAGCAGACACTTCACCAGTTGTTGAATATTGACAGTGTAACATGCTCTCTAGGCTGATTAATTATTCCGTGGAATGAATTTATGCATGATAAAATACATTTACTTTAACTTCAGGCAGCTGAAAGCATGATCACATAGGCCCATTATATTTAATAATCAACATATGATATATAATAATGAACTTTAGATAAATAACATATATAAATAAACTTTTATTTAGAAGCATATATATTAAACACACTCTTTTTTCTTAGGTGCTTAAATGTGTAACACTCTCAAAAACGACAGCCTTTATCCCATTCCAATCTCATTAGTTTTTATTTTTGTTGTGGAACACAAAAGGAAATATTAAGAAAATATGTATTTATTTACTTCTTTTGCAGTGACAGTTGGACTTCTGTCATATTCCAAAAAGTTATAATTTTTTTATGAACTGTTGAATATTTTTTTGGTCTCCATAGTTTCATCAGACTGGCTGATTATCTTATTGTGAACACCACACACATGCTTGTAGTCAACTCGATCAGTAAGCTACTAAGTGTGTTTCAAGAGCACATCACACACACCCCTTCACTCACCCTCATCCAGAGCTGGGCAGGTGGTGAGACCAGCCTTGATCCTGATGTAAAGGTTAGTAAGCTTGTTTGGGTATGTAATGCAGGGTAGCATTATTTTATATAGTATTAGTTTTATTATTAGTTATTAGTTTTAAGGAGAGGCACTGCAGGCAAAAGCACTGTTTTTTCATGCACCTGTCAATTTTGAGATTTTGGGCTTTTTGGCTTTTCATAAAGTGTTTTTTCATACTAGTGGAAAGAAAACATCCAAAAGACACTGTTAAGTTTTTCTTTTATAGCACTTTATCTATTTGTGTTAAAAGATTTCAATTACAATACATATTTTTAAAGGCCGTTTTCTCAAAATGAGTTTTTTCTCTTACACTGAGCCATAAATCTCCACTTCAGTAGCACTTACACACACCAAACTTTACATTTTTATTCCTGTCTATATTCTGAAGGTTTTTACAGAGGGATTTGTTCATATATAATTTGCTTGATTATATACAACATTTTATTTCCCCAAAAATTGTGAAAATATATTGTTTTCTGGCTGTTCAAAGTATTTTCTGAATTATAAAAAGAGATACCTAAAATTCCCTCTGCAAAAACTTTTGCCTCTAATATGTCCAAAAAAAAATAAACAAGAATTTTGAAACTGACTTCATCCAGTGTTCAGAGTTTTGTACTAGAAATGTATGCAAATCAGCGCATATTTCATTAAATAATGCCTAATTTGCATATTTAAACATAACATTTTAGAAAACTTGTAATACAAAAAATGTTTGCAATTATCAATGTAATCAAGCAACTGGGTAAGTACGGTGATAATTAGTAGTTAACTTTTTTACCCTTGCCTTAAATATTAGTTGTTTTTTTTTATCTGTTCGTTTCAGTCTGTATGTCTGTGATTTTTAAACTACAGTCACTTTTATTATATTTTTAAATGAAAACTAAGATATCAGATAATTAAAACTGAAACCTTTTTTTAAATCATGTTCAATTTATTTTTGCCACTTTTCAAATGACTGATACATATAGATTGTATTTTCACCCGTGTTCCAAAGCAAGACTTTCAATCTAAACATATGAAGATTTATCATACAAATAATAATTATACTTTAATAATAATTATAATAATGTTAAGAAATAGTGAAATAAATAAAAACCTTTTCATTATTTGGTGACATTTATCACTTTTTACACTTTTGACCCTCTAACTCTAGCACTCTCTATTCTAATTCTGTTCTTTAAAAAAATTGTCCCTTTTAGACTTGCACTCTATTCATTTACTAACTGCTTGTTTTTCTTAAAAAAAAAACCTAACACTAGCTTTTCTATTCTTTTCTTTTTATTTATTATACAATTAACAAAAGCAAAAAAGGCCTCTATCACTAGCTTGCTCTATTCTCTTTCTATTCTATCTGTTTTCTTTTTATTTATTATATAATAAAAAAAAAACCTTGCTACGTGTACTGTGTTAAGTTAACTGAGACTTGTTATAGCACTTGAGTATCATTACTTTTTTGTTGATTTTGATTGCTTCCATTGTCCTCATTTGTAAGTCGCTTTGGATAAAAGTGTCTGCTGAATGACTAAATGTAAATGTAAATTAAATCAAGTTCATCACCTTCTTCACTGGTTTAATTTCCATTGTGACCAACAGTTTTGTTAAAATAAATTAGATCAAAATGAATGATGGACAATGTCATGGAAGAGCATCAAATGTCAGACATGCGATGTACAGAGAAAAAAAAAAGAGTCAAATATCAGATAAATATAAAAGGTAAGTATCACTTGTAAACAATAATTTTATTGTGCATAATTTACAAGCTTCAGTTTTGTCAAATTATGCAAGTGTGCATCTATTTTTAATTTTATTTTTACGTTTTTTTTTGTTTGTTTTATTTTATTGTTTTAATTTTATTTAGTTGTTAAAAAAATTATTTCCTTCACAGAATATTACCAAACACCCAATGTGTGTGCAAAGTTAAAAGTTTAGAGTTTAGTGGTGTGTGTGTGTGTGTGTGAGAGAGTGAGTGTGTGTGTGTGTGTGTGTGTGTGTGTGTGTGTGTGTGTGTGTGTGTGTGTGTGCAGTTTCGACCACACTCGTGAGGTCAAAAATGTCCTCACTAAAATAGTGAAACCTGTAAAACACAGAATACTGTTATGTTTAGGCGTAGGGGTCGGGTTACGCTAAAATATCATCAAACTTATATAAACAGTGGAAGTATATGAGATACCCTCAGTATTATAGTTAAACAAACAAAAGTATGTGTGTGTGTTACAGATCACAGCAGAGCAAAATGTCAATACTTCCCACCAGCCAATGTTTATAACTCAGCTGATGCTGGACACACACTCCTTATCATACCAGCCCTCCAATGACGACTTCCAGGTTTGTGTTTCTGCACTCTATATTTGCGTCTGTTGCAAAGCTCGTCTGCAGCATAACCAGTATGTGTATATCTGCACAATGCATATGTTTATGTGTGCCATTTGTGTGTATATCAGGAGTGTGTAGCAGAGATTACTGGAAGGTTTGAGAAGACCGTATTGTCTTTGGATACTCTGCTGCAAGACACCTACTTTGATGCTTTTACTCAACCCATTATCAACAAAAAGGTTAAAAAATAGCATTGCTGCTTCAATACATACACTCTTTTATAATTTGTTGTTATTTGCTGATGTTTTTGTCCGCATGTGTATGGGTGGGTTTCAGGTTGAGGAGAAGACATGTGGGGATGGCCCTAGTCTTGAAGAAATCCTGGAAGATGATGTTTATCTGCAGGACATCATCCTTAATATTAAGGTTTTTATTTTATTCTAACATGACTTTGATATAAATGCAGTTAAGAAGAAACTGTTCTCATGCACCACTTTAATGTGCAACTTTTTTAAATATAGGAATATTTGCGTTTTCTATACAAGTTATAGAAACAATTAATTTGTTTCTTCAATATTGTGTTCTTCAATAAGTGTCACCATTTGGTGGTTCTCTAAAGAATATGTTTAACAGTAAACAACAGTGTTCTCAGGTATAGTAACTCACTTATTTAAATATATTTCAGTCATGAAACCTCCCAAGTTTGTTTAGATAGATAGTTGACAGTGATGTGCATAGACTTTAATGACTGAACTAGTTATTGCTTGTGTAAAAAAGCTATTTTTCTTTTTAATATAAATGATATTCATTCTCAAGTGAGAAATGCACAGTTTTAAGCTTAAAGGAATAGTTCATACAAAATGGTTTAATATTCTTTAGTTTTCATCTATCCATTGAAATATCCTCGTGTCGTTCCAAACCCATGTGACTTCCATTCATCTTTGGAACACAAATGAAGATATTTTTTATTATTTTTTTTGTCCATTCATTGAAAGCCCACACAACCAAAATTTCTTTCAAAAATTATAAAATGGCATAGTAAAAATAATCCATATGAATCGAGGGGTTTAATTCAAGTCTTCTGAAGAGACATGATCGCTTTATATGATAAACAGATTTATTCTAGGCTTTTATTTACATAAAAAACATTGATCAATGCACCAGTGTTATTTTAGTATTTTAGATATTTTTCTTAGTTTAAATTTTAGTAATTTAAACTATAAATATAAATTGTAGTAATTTTATTGCTTATAGTTTTTATTAATAATTTAAATGAAGTTATTTTTTTATATTTTGTTTTCATTTTAATTTTAGTAATAGTTTTAGTAATTTTGTCGTGTGTCATTTTTATTAGTTTTTTTAAATGTCTATATATTTTTTTATTCATTTTTATTTGTTTAAGGTTGTTATTTTAGTACAGTTCAACTAAATGAAATTGCTAAATCATACCTCGACAACTACCTAAAATAAAATGTGTTTTTTAGTTTTAGTTCATTATAAACCTACAATGCACATACATAGAGCACATCAAATATGGAAAAGAGAAGCTCAACCATGCTAGCTTGATGCACAAGAACAAACCAAGAAAGCACAATTGATCTTCCGTGTTTACTGCAAGCATAAAAAATGTTTTCATATCTGTCTCTAATTGTGAAAGTGTTTCCTGTTTCTTCCCTTTCAGCAATCTATTCAGTTTGCATTCAATACCGCTAATGTGTATGCTCGTACATTTGAGCCGTTCAGGCTGTTTTACAAAGAAAATGAAGACCTGGATCTGGAGGCTCTCAAAGAGCAAGACCATGGTACATCATCATCTTCATCATAATCATCATAATCTATGTGAAAAGCATGATTGTCTCACACTTCTTATGTTGTGTATGTGTGTCTGATGCAGAGGTTGCGTTCTTTGGGAACAGTCTGGATAAATATCATCGAGAGCATAGAGAGGCTTTAGCCATCAAACAGAAAAGACCCTTGGGAATTCTGCTGGTGGATACTACACAACTGAAGCAGAAACTTATACCATCCCCTCTACGCTGCATAGAGGTTACAAACTGACAGAAACACACAAATAGAAAATGATTTCTTCTGTAATATTTGCATTCCCACTGTGTGGTAGATGTAGACACCATTTATGTCAACACAGCCTGCAATAAGGGACAAATAAATACACAGATACATAACCCACCTCATTCTGATCCCTTTTCCAGGTCATTAATGACATCCTACCTCGGCTGGCAAAGAAAAAAATGGATGACATCATTGCAGAGGCTCAGGATGCCCAGTTCAAACTGGACTTTGTTCCAACGGTAACCAACGAATACGTCAACTCCCTCAACTTCCTAGAGGAAATTCAAAAGAGGGTAAGAATCAGAACAGAACCATGACCCATCAAGCAGAAGATGGCTGTTTGCGCAGATGTATTAATTTCATCTTTTTCTGTTAGATTGTTGTGCTGGAAAAGGAGACTGAGACTGTCTGTGACATGTACAAGCTGATTGAGTGTTACTCTGTCCCCACTCCTCCTGAGGATATTGCCGTCTTTGCCACATTGTCTCCTTGTATAACTGCCATAAGGATCACCATCGACAAGGCGGTGGGGGAGCGGCACTCGTATGTGGACAAATTTTGCCAACACCTCCAGCAAGACATCAACCAACTAAACAAGAAAGTGCTGGAAGTGAAAGAGCAAGCAGAGGTGAAAGAAAGAGGAGAGAAAGAAATAGTGATACTATATCAGAATAATGTTCTAACATTGTTATGGTATTTTTATTTGGAATATTTTTTATTTTAAACAGTTCAAAAGTGTGGGGTCAGCAGATTTGTTTTGAAAGAAATTAATACTTTTATTCAGTAAGGATGCATTAAATTCATCAAATGTGACAGTAAAGACATACTTTTGTTACAAAAAGATTTATATTTTACATAAATGCTGTTGAACTTTCTATTCATCAAAGTATAACAACTATAATGTTTCTTGAGCACCAAATCAGCATATAACAATGATGAAGGATCATGTGACACATTTTAAAATATATTTAAATAGAAAACGGTTATTTTAAATTGCAATAATATTTACAGCTTTACTGATTTTTTAAAATCAAATAAATGCTTTAAGAGCATTAAAATAATCTTGCTGACCCCAATTTTTTGAACAGTACTTTAACTTTTTGTACTTAACTGGTCAAATGTGAATTACAGCTGAATAACTCACAGTCTACATTTGTGTCTTTTTGATTTTGTCTCTCCAGAACAGTCAGCTCCTTGACATCGACGCAGATCGCTCTACCATACGCCGACTGCTGGGAGATATTCAGATCTCTATTGATGAGCTACAGACTCAAGCCTTCAAATACAAAACCTACCAGAAGAACTTTAAAGTCAGTGTGTCTATATGTCCACTAGAGGGCGCCCCTCTCTATTTATTATTATGTTTTCACCTTGTCTGGCTGGCTATCACGAGTTATACTAACCCTTGTCTGTTTTTTCAGGTGGAGGTGACTAAATATGAAGCTCTAGAGGAACTGACCGCTGAAGTGAAGCTGAAACAGTTACTGTGGGACTCTCTGGAAGAATGGGAAAATCTTGAGAACAGCTGGTTGCAGGTCATTTTTTTTATACTTTTGAAGCATTTGAATTTTTCCCTTTCACTTAAATCCACTTAATGGAGAAACACCATAACTCCTTAGATTTAAACTGCAAATTGAAGTGTAGTATAATTTACAACAACTGTACTTCAATTATTTTTGTTTAGAGATGGTGTAAATTAATGTGACCCTGGAACACAAAACCAGTCTTAAGTCACTGGGGTATACAGGTGCATCTCAATAAATTAGAATGTCGTGGAAAAGTTAATTTATTTCAGTAATTCAACTCAAATTGTGAAACTCGTGTATTAAATAAATTAATTGCACACAGACTGAAGTATTGATTTTTTTGCACCCTCAGATTTCAGATTTTCAAATAGTTGTATCTCGGCCAAATATGGTCCTATCCTAACAAACCATACATCAATGGAAAGCTTATTTATTTATCTTTCAGATGATGTATAAATCTCAATTTCGAAAAATGTACCCTTATGACTGGTTTTGTGGTCCAGGGTCACATATGATAGTGATGGGAGAAACAACACTCTTTGAAACTTTGAATTAATTGAACCAATTGTTAACTATAAACATCAATGATTCACTTTTTGAAGCGCTCAAAATGCCACATTCTAGTGATGTCTGTTGGTCAGAATGGTGTAAATGCTACGAAAACAAACCAATTGCAAAAAAATGATTGAAAGTGTAATCTATTAAATGAAATTGACAAATCATCTAATACAATTAAAGTGCCTGCATAATATGTTATTTTATTATTTTACAGGGCTTGTTTTGTTTGTTTTATGGGGAGCTCGGTTAAACAGGCCAGCTCACTAAAACTCTTCTTTTTATTATACAAATGTGTCATTAAAAATGTCAACAATTCATAAATCTGATCTGAGATTAGATAAAAACAATGTAGGCACTGGTTTGGGGTTCACCCCCAGCAGCAAACCATTGAAATATTTCAACCATTGAATCACATGACTTTGGCTGTTTGATACGAAACAAATGATTCACAAAGGTTTTGAAGCTGTTTAGTGCCCATCACTATAATATGGTACTTATTGATTTAACTAATTTTAAACTGTATAGTATATTTCTTGAGGGTGATTGCAAGCACTTAAAAATCTCCAATCCCAAAGGTTGAAGTCCAGTTCAAAAGTATTGAGGAGTAGGGATACAGCAACTTAAGTGTTACTGAGATAAAATCTTATGGTTGTCTTAATTACGGCCTTAAATTAGGCACTTTATTCTAGATAGCTTCGGGTGAAGTGTCCTTGCAAATGTTGTGCTGGAAGCCATTTTGAATGAAAGTGTCTTCTAAATGTCAAATGGTCAATTATCTCTTTGATGCAGAATAAGTTTGATGAGCTGGACCCAGAATTGCTGAGCAGGCAGGTGAACAAGTTTGCCAAATATGTCAGCCAGCTGGAGAAAGGACTGCCAAAAAACAATGTGGTGCCCTGCCTCAAAGAGAATGTGGAGAGCATGCGAGAAAAGGTGTGTGAGGTTGGCATTAATGCTAGAGTGTCACTGCTCTTCAACAGTTTCCTTGTTTGAAGTCAACTGCTGTATTTTGCATTTGGACTGTGGAAAAATGTCTAAACCCCATGACAAAGTGTAGTTTTAGAAGTACACTACCGTTTAAAACTTCAATGAATTTATTTACTATATTTTAAATTGTAATTTATTTCTGTGATATTCATATTTGTGTTCAAATATATTTGTCATATCCAAATATTCAGCAGCCATTAGTCTTCAGTGTCACATGATCCTTCAGAAATCATTCTAGTTTGGTGCTCAAGTAACATTTCTTATTATTATCAAATGTGAGGGATTTTTAAGGATTATTTGATGAGTGTAAAGTTCTAAAGAAAATTGTTTATTTTAAATAGAAAACTTCTATAACATTATGAATGTCTTTAATGTCACTTTTGAGGATTGCACCTGCATATTTCATATTCTGTTTGTGTAGCTGCCAGTCATCACAGACCTGCGTAACCCATGTCTGAAAGCTCGTCACTGGGAGATGCTGGAGGACACTGTGGATTCCAGCCTACTAGAAGAGCCACTGACTCTGGCTTACCTGCAAGAACTCAACATCTTCCACTTTGGACCACAAATACAGGAGGTGAGTGAAACACAGAGGCTCTCAATATCCACAGATGTACTTACCTAGACAGCATTTCTAGGCATAATAGACACAGTCCAAATTTTCAGCTTGCTGTCTGGGTAGACAGCTCACTAACTAGGTTTTGAGGTACAACCTGACAGGAAAGAGTAAATCAGTGTATAGGTGCTGAGAATTCTTCTTTTAACTCTATGAATCCTCTCAAACTCTCAGGTGTCAGCACAAGCCTCAGGAGAAGCATCTCTGGAGAACATTCTGAGAAAGGTGACATCTATGTTTATCATTCTCATTTAATAATGTTTATGCATGTCTTTATATTCAGCTTTACACACTCATACTATTTATAGATTGAAGAATCTTGGAAGACGACAGAGTTTGTGGTTCTGCCCCATCGGGACTCCAAGGATGTGTTTATCCTTGGGGGAACTGATGATATTCAGGTAAGAGTGTGTCAGACTCAGAACCATTGTTCAGAGTATTACAGAGTTTCTGATTGTTTCTGATTCTGATTGATTCCAACCCTAACCTTGCCTAGGTGTGTGAGATCACGATTTTTGATCGACGATTAAAATGTCTTCATAATCTGCTTTTGAAGAAATATGGTATCATGCTACAGCACACATTCTATCAGTTGCAGTTCTGGCGCCTCCGTCTCAATATACTGTACAGGCCAATTCACACCGCACAGACAAACGGCAACAAACACGTCAGCGTTTGTTGTGCCGGTTAAACATTTCATTCGCTTGCTGAAGCACACGCACACTAAAAAGCCTGTCAAACAGTTATCTTTCGCGTCTGATTGCGCTAATACTGTCAAAAACACACAAGGTTTACATATAAACACAGTTGGTTATGTCTAAAGTGAAAG
This sequence comes from Sinocyclocheilus anshuiensis, assembly GCF_001515605.1. Lineage (NCBI taxonomy): Eukaryota > Metazoa > Chordata > Actinopteri > Cypriniformes > Cyprinidae > Sinocyclocheilus > Sinocyclocheilus anshuiensis. The sequence goes on along the minus strand of NW_015536800.1, from coordinate 263,643 downwards.
TAAACAGTTGAGAGAAACGAATACGTGCCTGTATATTAGATGTGTGCAGCTCTTAAAGTGATAGTACTAAACATGCTACTATTGCATTAAAGGGATAGTTAACCCAAAAATAAACATTTTGCCATTGTTTACTTACTCTCATGTTGTCCCAGATCTATATGAATTTCTTTCTTGTGCTGAACAAGAAAGAAATAAAAAAGACAAAAAACTGAACAAGAAAGAACAGAATTTTGAAGAATGTGGGTAACCAAACAGTTCCTGTGCTCATTGACTTTGATAGTAGGGGAAAAAAATACTATGGAAGTCACTTGGGACCAGCAACTGTTTGGTTACCCACATTCTTCAAAATAACTTTTATGTTCAACAGAAGAAAGACGCTCATTCAAGTTTAAAACAACTTGAGAGTGAGGAAATGATGACAGAATCATTTTAATTTTTGGGTGAACTCTTCCTTTAATGTTAATAAAACAACAAAACACAAAGTGAAACTCATTTACTGCTCTTGACTGAAGAACTTTAATACAGTTGCTTTAATAAGAATCGATGTGTAATTTATACAGTGAAGTGTATACAAGTGCTTTATTTTTATATTTGAAGAGTTTATTTGCAAAAACAGATAATGTTTTTATTTTTAATTTTCAAAAATCATGTTTTTTAAAATGATGTTATCATGTTTTTATTGTGTTTTATTGTGTTAGTTAGCTGTATTTTTAGTTATTTTTTAGCCTAATCAAAATAACCCAACTGCAGTTTGATTGAGATTAATTGGAATGCACAATGAAAAAACATGATTTTTGAAAATGGTTAAAACTGTAGTTATCTGTTTTTGCAAATTAACTCTTCATTTTGTTAATTAAATTTCGTTAATCCTACTGCTAAATACACCTACTGTACCTGAAAAATAAAGCACTGTTTGTTTTATTTTTATATTATATGTATTTATAATGTGTATCTTTGTTCTTATATTTTAATAACAAAGATTAAATAATGATGAAGATTTTTATCTTCACCCTCTTTGGCTTGAATGTCTCTGCCATTCTTTTTTATTTTAGATTTTGTTACCTTGTTTGTAAGGCTTTGTTTTTAAAGTCGGGAAATTAATTTGGCTGTACTCTTTAGACAACTTAGTAAAACCAACACGACAAAGAATTGTGCTAAAATCGTGAATTGTGATTTTTCTGAGAAAAAAAAAAAAAATCATGATATTTTTGCCATATCGCCCACCCCTAACCTTGCCTGAGTTTAATACAGAAGAGATGTCTTCTCATTTATGAACATTTGTCTGTGTATATGTCTGTGTGAATGTAAAACCTCTAGGTGCTTCTCGATGACAGTATAGTCAATGTGGCCACAGTTGCATCATCCCGTTACGCAGGCCCCATCAAGGCCAGAGTGGACAAGTGGCAAAGACAGCTTTCTCTCTTCAGCCAGTCCTTGGTAATCACACCAGAGTGGTGATCACTTCAAAACCAAAGCCAGATAATTTTTGGTTTTAGTTTTTGGATTTTGATTTGTTCTGTTTTGTTTTTTTTGTTTTGAGTGGTGATCGTCTAAAACCCCCTTTTTTCACAATTTTTTTTTTTATGTCAGATATTACTCTTTCTCTGACTGTTTTCTGCTGTGTTCCTAGGATGAGTGGTTGGCCTGTCAGAGAAGCTGGCTTTATCTTGAGAGTATTTTCAGTGCTCCTGACATCCAGAGGCAGTTGCCTGCTGAGTCTAAGATGTTCCTTCAAGTGGACAAGTCCTGGAAAGAGATCATGAGGAAGGTCAACCGCCTGCCTAATGCCCTGCGTGCTGCCACACAAACAGGTCTGACAGGATGTAGCTTAGGAAACATCTCAAAACATTAGATGAATAACTCAGAACATTAGATGAACACATATATTTTTAAAAATAAAATTCTTGTTCAGTGTCAGAAGAGTTTTTATCTGCAAATTAGTGCATGAAAAACGAAAGCTGTAGGTAAAATGTAAATGTAAATTATAAATGACTTTCACCAATGTTGCCCTCTAATCTGTCTCCTCAGGGCTTCTGGATATTTTCCAAAATAATAATGCACTCCTGGAGCGGATACAGAAATGCCTGGAGGCTTACCTGGAGTCCAAGAGAGTTGTCTTCCCAAGGTGCCTATGCACACGCACATACTCACAGCAGTTTCTCATCTGAATGCTGATTTCTCTAGATGCTGTGCCATGACTTAACTCACTTTTCTGGGTGGCGTAGGTTCTACTTCTTGTCTAATGATGAACTGTTGGAGATTTTGGCTCAGACGCGGAACCCTCTGGCTGTGCAGCCTCATCTGAGGAAGTGTTTTGATGCAATATCCCAGCTGGAGTTCGGCCTTCTTACCCCTGGAGAGGGCGAGACTGGTGAAAAAATACAGTACACCAATGACATCTTAGCCATGGTGTCACCTGAGGGAGAAAAGGTGAATTATTTTCTTTTCTTTTCTTTTCATATAAGACAAATTCAATACAAATAGGTTCAGTGTACCTTTGGTTAATTAGATTTTGCATTTTTGTCTTTAAAATGAAAAATATAAGCAATCCATTTATCACATATTCAACCCTTCTCATGGTAAGTGAACATTTTGACCATTTCATTTTCTGTTTGGAAAGGATTTTGCATATATTTTTATATGAAGCAATCAAAACCAACAAAAGAGCAGTAATATGCAAGTGCTATATTATAGTATAGCCATTATTATAGTATTATATTTCAATTTCACAAAGAAATGTGCAGCATTTTGTCCAAGCAATAATAAAAGGACACATTTAATTTATAATTTGTCTTAAATGTAATTTTGTTAAAAAAAATTATAATAATCGTGAATCGAATCGAAGCATGAAATCAAAACCGTGAATCGAATCGCATCGTGAGTTGAGTGAATCGTTACATCCCTAGTAATAACGTTAAATAATGTTTTCATTTCCCATTCATAAATGCAATAAAAATAGTTCTGTCATTTTGGATAAAAGTGAAATGTTTGGGTATTACTGTACACAGAAGTAAGCCATCTTTTCCTTTCTCATTATTCCATGAAATGGTCAAAATGTACACAGATGTTATAAATGATGAATGAGCGGTTTGTTTTTCTGTCTTGAAAACAAAAACTAGAAGTCAAATTATACAAAAGTACATGGACCAAATAGAAAGGATTTATAAAATAAAAGAGGATAATGTTAAAAATATGTATGTGTGTGTCTGTGCTGTAGGTGGCACTGGGGAAAGGCCTGAAGGCTCGTGGAAATGTAGAGGACTGGTTGGGGAAGGTGGAGGAGGCCATGTTTTCCTCTCTTAGGAGGCTTAGTAAGGCTGCAATTGCTGACTACCAGAGCAAACCCAGAGTGGAGTGGGTTGTGGCTGGACATCCCTCACAGGTTTGTGCTTGTCTTGGTGGGATTGTTTATGTGCATCTCTGAGTGTATGAGCAATTCTCACCTACGCTTTTCTGCAGGTGGTGTTGACCATTTCTCAGCTCATGTGGTGCAGGGACATGGACAACTGCCTAGAGGGAGATCATGACCACTATCAAGCGCTACAAGAATTTGAGATCACCAACTTTGAGGTGACAACATGTAGCTTTCATAGACCAAATGATGTACCTTCATATAGATTTGTTTATTTCCTTGCAAGTTTTTTTTCAATTTAGTATGTGTAGAACATTTGTATGTTTTTTTACATATACTGTATGTGTGTTTCTGTCTTTATGTGTACAAATAGAGACTGAATGCTCTTGCTGTTCTGGTCCGTGGGAATTTGCCCAGTCTTCATCGGAACATCATCACAGCTCTCATCACCATAGATGTGCACGCCAGAGACATCGTCACAGAGCTTGTCAAAGAAAAGGTTTGTGTATTTCCTTCATATCACATACAGACCAAAAAAATGAGACCTCTTTGCAATAGATCAGCTGTCACAATATTATATTTTCACTACAAGATTATCATGGCCAAAAGAATAACTGATTCAATTAACATCTTAAAAATGTTGCTTCCAGCTAACATGTCTTCTATCCATAATATTGCTTCCTCCAGTGAAAAAGCCATATCGTCTGAATCAGGATAAAAATATGCACAGTCCAAGCACTGTTTGAAAGTGAAATACAATTATATGTCGTTGGATTTTGATGTGAGAGGACAACAGGGGATGGATCGTTTTACTGGAGGAAGCTTTATTATGGATTTTGGAGTCCAGTGTTATTATGGTATTTTGGCCAGAAGCGATAGTTTAAAATGAAAATTTTGGATAGCCTGAGAGTATGTACATTTTCAGGAATTTTCAGTTTATGGGTGAATTATACCTTTAAATAATCTATTAATCAAATTCATCTTTAACTTTTGTGTTTACTTTTTTTTTAGACAATAAATCACTTAAAATACACGTGTAGAAATAGTTTGTAACCATAACCATAAAAAAGCTTATAAAAACAACTTAGTGCTGATCGGTGCTTCCTGCAGACTGGGGTGTGTAACACTTATCTTTTTTACCTACTATGTTGGAGTGTCAACCAGATAACTTACTGGCATTGGATTCTTTTTGATGGTATCATATTGTATGCTTATTTTTTTATTTATATTTAGCAGCATAAACTGTACTGTACCCCCCCGTCCAACAGTATCAGAATAAACCTGCGACCAGGCAGTTTAGAACTATAATACTACTATAATACATAATGTAAATGCCAATTATTTACCTGTCATGTCTGATAGTTCAAGGGGTTATGGTGTGTGTGTGTGTTTGTAGGTGGACTCCAGCAATAATTTCGATTGGCAGAGGCAGTTGCGGTATTATTGGGATGTGGACCTGGATGACTGTGTGGCTCGGATGGCTCTCTCTCAATATGTCTATGGATATGAATATTTGGGAGCGTGTCCTCGTTTGGTGATCACTCCACTGACGGTACATAAATGCACTTTTGTTATGATAGTGTATTTAAAACATATGCTGTAAAACATAGAATTTTGCCCAGTTATTTCGAATACATTTTAATTGTACTTAATGTAAATAAATTTGCATACAATTGAATAATGATTGCTTTTACTTTATATACATTCTAATGTTCAGTATAAAGTAAAAAATCAAACATCAAATCAACATCAAAAGTAGCTGTAAATAATGCACAATATATTATCAAAAACAATAAAGCTGTGATAGAATTTTAATTTTAAATTCATGATTGATTTTGATTGAAATTGATTATGTAATTCACTGCAGGGACATTTTTTGCCCCCACATTTAAAAATTTTTTTGTCAGTTTGGGTTGTATTTTTTGCCCTTGTTTGTTTTCCGATCCGGCCTCTGACCCTAAACCTGCTAAACTTGTGTCAAACATCAGATTCCATTTTTTCACATGTCACGCATAAGAAATAACAGTTTAACCACTCATACTAAAGTGCAAATAACAAGTAAATTTATCAGTTTATGCATGGATCTATGTCAGTGTTGTGTGTATGAGTTATTAAGGAGCATGAGTGTGCTAATGAGGTGTGTGTGAACTGCGTATCTATTTGTTTTTTATGTTAGGATCGATGTTACCTCTGCCTGATGGGAGCGCTGCAGCTAGATCTGGGAGGAGCTCCTGCAGGTCCAGCTGGTACAGGCAAAACTGAGACTACTAAAGACCTCGCGAAAGCTCTGGCAATCCAGTGTGTGGTCTTTAACTGCTCAGATGGACTCGACTATAAGGTGTGAATCTGTCTCTCTGCCAGTCCAACTTCTATTTTCGTTTTCCTCATTAATTTGTTAAGCAGCTAGACAACCAATATGAGATAGAGATATTCTTTTTTCCTGTCAGATTATAGTGAATTCATTGTATCTGTCACTAGGAGGAAGAAGATCCCCAACTGAGTTTTCTGTGCAGTACATGAAAACCACTGTAGACATCTGTCTGAGACATCTATCTCTTTATTTATGGCCAGTGTTTAGTGTTTGCTATAGGGTGTCATATGTCATAAAGACGTGTAAGATTCTGACTAGGCTTTAAAAACAGTCATAGTCATTGTTAATGGTTTGCCTTTTTTATTCTGTTATTGGACCATTTTTTTACCATATAGCTCTTTCTGTAGATCATTCCTTTGCCTACGGGTTCTCTGGGCTGGGGTTTGTTATTGCTGTGGTTCAGATGGGGGGCATGTGAGAATGTCATCCTGTGGAACAGTGTACTGTTATTAAACAGTATGAAATCAATTAATCACTATGCTTCATATTTTCAGTTGCTATTTTATCTACAGGGGTTGGACAAAATAATGTGAACACCTGGGAAGTAGGCAACATTTCTTTATTAAGGTGTTTTACCATTTACCTTTAATACAGCTTCCAAAGTTTTTCGAATAGATTCGTCTTCTATCAGAACATTTTACCAATTGGTGTTAGAGGAGGGAATCTTCTTATTCCTCTTTCTAAAACTGCCCATAATGGTTTGAAAATGTTCAAGTCAGGTGATTGAACTGGCCAGGGCAAATGTTGAAGTTCATCTTGGTGCTCCGACTGTCCAGTTTTCATGATCATGACTCCATCTTTTTCATATTTTAGCATTGTTGTCTGTGATTAATGTTTTAGCAATTGCAGCTTTTTCATGTACTGTATGTTGGCTTGGTGGAGTTGTCTGAGGTTTTTTGTGGAAAAAGGGTATTCAAGGTACAGTAAATATTGAGGTTTGTTGTCACTTTTGCTGCAGCATTTCTGTGTTGTTTGGATACAATCCTTCTTAGTATTCGATCATTAACTTTTGATCTTCTCCCACTATTATCTTCACTAACAAAGTCTTGCCATGCTTTGTGTGCAGTAATAATAGTAAAAAGACAGTTGTTCTTAAAACACCAAACAATTAGGCTGTTAAGGTTACAGATGTGCCTGCTAAATAGGCTCCCATGATTTGTCCATTTTGGAAGTCTGACAAGTCACCCATTTCACAGAATGCATGTACTAACCACTGCTGAACACAATTTTTACTATACTGATACACAACCTATAGAATGTGGACAACGAAAGATAAAAGGCAAGTTTTGTTTTTTCACTGTAGCCTACACAAATAATATTAACCCCTATGGGTGTTGGCATTATTTTGTCCAACCCATGTATTTCATCCATTAGTGGTCCATCAGTGTGGGTTTCATCCATTAGTGGTTAACCAGTGTGGGCATTTCAGTGGCCTACATTATGCCAGTATTTAAGGAGCAGAGTGACCAGAGACCATCACTATTGTTTTAAGAACAATAGTAAAGACTGTTGTTCTTAAAACACCAAACAATTATCCTTCTTAGTATTCGATCATTCACTTTTGATCTTCTCCCACTATTATCTTCACTAACAAAGTCTTGCCATGCTTTGTGTGCAGTAATAATAGTAAAGACTGTTGTTCTTAAAACACCAAACAATATTATATTATGCCAGTATTTAAGGAGCTGAGTGACCAGAGGCCAGTATGTATGATAATATGTATAATTTAATTTCTTGAAAGTAAATGATATGTACACTTGTATAATACAATAATATGTTAGGTAATTGTCAAGTAATTGTCAATGTCTATCTACTTACAGTATTTGCATTAATCATTGACATGGCTTTTACTTGATTTTGGAATTGACACATTGGGGATACTACAGGTTGACCAAACAGGCATGATGATAAACTTGAAATGGCCAAACATCAGTCAAACTATTTTTTATTTTTTTTTTAAGTTGAAGTATTTTAAACTTTAATGCCACATTTTTAGATCATTGTGTCATGCATGAGACACTGCAAATGATGCAAAAACTCTTATGCATTAGCTTTAAGTTGTAAAAAAGTTGATATAGTTAATATAAGTTACTACGTTAATATTCATGCTGTGGCAGTGTTATGGTACAAGTATATATAGCTCTGTTTTATTGTATGCTATATACTGCTCTATTTTCATTTGAAGCATTTGGAGGGTTCAGTGTTCAGTTTGCTGCAAGTGTTACAGTATATTGCATTTGTGTGTTCAGATGATGGGGACGTTCTTCAGCGGTTTAGCTCAGTCTGGTGCCTGGTGCTGCTTTGACGAGTTCAATCGCATCAACATCGAGGTGCTGTCAGTCATCGCTCAACAGCTCATTACTATCAGAAATGCCAAGGCAGCCAGGGTAATGCACATACACACTCACATACTGTATGCATGTACAATCTCAACTGTGATCAGTTATACAGTAATTATGTGCAACTGCATGTGTCTAGATTGTGTTTGTGTTCGGCAGCTACCTCGGTTCATGTTTGAGGGGAGAGAGATAAAATTGGTGATGACCTGTGCTGCTTTCATCACTATGAACCCCGGTTACGCTGGCAGAACTGAACTCCCTGACAACCTGAAAGCCCTTTTCAGACCCATAGCCATGATGGTGCCCAACTACACTCTTATCGCTGAGGTGTGTGATTAAACAACCTGGTCTGATCCCAGTAATGATGATAAATCACACTAGGTGAGAAGTAGAGGGGCCAGAGATGTGTGTAATCATTAAAAGCTTTTGTTTGTTCTTTTGTGTGTTACAACGAGGAAACTGGTGTCCTACCGCTGTGATTTCCTGTTTGTGAATTTCCACAATTGACTGGTTGTTAAATGTACTTTTAACTTAAAAACACACTATATTTCCTGTGTAAAATGACAAAATGATTGAACTATTAGAAGCACGTAGAGCATAGGTGCCCAGACCTTTTACTATAAAGGGCCAAAATCCAACTTGATTGGCCGAAAGTAAGTATTGCATTATATCCAACTGTATTTCACTCTAGCGCATGTTTACATGGGAAAACTCTGATTTCCTGTTTGTAAATTTCCACAACTGATTGGTTGGAAAACTTACTTTTTACTTCAACACATACTTTGTTTCCTGTGTAAAATGACGAAATGATTAAATAGTTTGGCTCATTTAGAGCAGAGGTGCCCAAACCTTTTACTACGAAGGGCGGAAGATACTTAATTGGAAGATAATTAAACTTTATATATATATATA
>NW_015536800.1:248445-254197 GCF_001515605.1 Sinocyclocheilus anshuiensis | reverse complement strand
TTATATATATATATATATATATATATATATATATATAATAAATAGCCTGTTTTTCCCAATTCCCAAAAACCCCCAAAACAAAGTAAACATACATAAAGTAACAAAACACTTTTAGGGAACTCGGGAAGTCCTCTGTAGCCCCCAAACAATACACCATTCCACAGTGTGAAGTGGTTTGGGAAGCACAGCTTTAGAGGATATCTGTTTAGAGAAGTTACATGGGTCCTATTAAGTCTTTGAACATTAGCATGTCTTAATCTGACAGCCCAGGCAGTTCTACAATATCTTTAACCTTAAAACCTCTCTCTCCATGTAGGTGGTCCTGTACTCTGAGGGCTTTGAATCTAGTAAGACTCTTGCGAGAAAGATGACTCAGATGTACAAGCTCTGCAGTGAGCAGCTCTCTCAGCAGGATCACTATGACTTTGGCATGAGAGCTGTCAAATCTGTACTGGTCATGGCAGGGTGAGACAGAGCACAAACACATTTTCACATTACTCAACAATTCTCTGTTAATCTAACATTGACTAACACTACCATTAAATATTTTGGGGTCGGTACAATTTGTAAAAAATATTTTTGAAAGAAATCTCACCAAGGCTGCATTTATTCAATCAAAAATTATAGTATTCATATTGTGAAATATCATTACAATTGAAAACAACTTTTCTATTTTCAAATATTTTAAAATGTATTTTATTTCTGTGATAGCAAATTTGAATTTTCAGAAACCATTACTCTTCACTGTCACATGATCCTTCAGAAATCATTCGAATTGCTGATATGGGGCTCAAGAAACTTTTCTAATTGTTCCTAATGTTGAAAACAGTGCCGCTTAATATGTTTTGTGGAAAGCATAGTACTTTTTTTTTAAGTATTTTTGATAAATAAAAAGTTTAAAAGAACAGCATTTTATTGAAATATAAATCTTTTGTCACTTTTCATGAATTTAATGCAGCCTGCTGAATAAACCAGTTAATTTCTTTAAAAAAAAATACTGATACCAAACTCTTGAATGGTATTGTATAAATTACATAAAACAGCCCTACATTCTTGGGATGTGTTTATTTAGGGTCTTCTAACATGTTTATGGTCTTTGCTTTATAAACAAGTCAGTATTTGATTGAGAATTAATTTGCACATGCTCAGTCACTGTCATGAATGAGCCACTTAGTGTTGCCTTTGGAGTAAAGACTGATAATATACAGCTGTGTAAGAAACCTCTAAGCAGATAATTTAGGTCCATTTGGTATGACTGTCATCTTCATTAGCCCTGGTCTTAGTACAGCTGGACCTCACTTGTATTTACTTAAGTGTGTGTGTGTGTGTCATCATGTCACTGGCACATTTTATTAGTACTCAGGTTTTATATGCAGCATAAATTCACTTTATGTCCCTTTATTTCATTGTGTGATTCAGTGATTTAAAAGGTCTGTCTTTAAATCAATGTGATTTAGGCTACTAAACTATTTATATGAAGAATATATGAACAACTGTAGGGAAGTGTGTTTAAAAGAGAGTAAATGTGAGCACTATATTCTGTGTAAAGTACTGATATGGAGTTAATACAGGTTGTTTAATAGTCTTTGTGATTCACACAATACTAATTAGTGGTGCTTACCAAGGCAAGAATAACACATCAAATTGTGCAGGTTGTTGGGAGATGTGATCAGGCCTATGATTTACGGAAGATAGACATTATAATGTGTGAAAAAACCTTAAGCCAGGAAGCAGCCACATAGCAACCATCTAGAAATGCCTTAGCAACCACCCTAGCAAAATCACCTCCAACATCCAAATATTGTGGCAGGCAAGCACCACTTACCTCATATTTTCCACCCTAGCAACCACATAGCATTGCACTAAAAGCACTCACACAGAGCACTCACAGAGCATCACTCCCATTTTCTTCAGAAAATGTACAATTCTTGTTTGATTTGTGAACTCCATCTATAGTAAGATCTATTGTGTGATTACCTGTGTGTATTCAGTGTGAAATACTGAGTAAGTCCAATTGTTTTGTGCTGCTGGTTGTGTGTTCATGCTCACATTTTCTGGACAACCTTTAATATATTATGTATTATGTGTGTGCATGTGCAGGTCATTAAAAAGAGAAAACCCTCAATTGAGCGAGGATGTTGTGCTGATCAGAGCTCTGCGAGACTCAAACCTGCCCAAGTTCCTCAAAGATGATGCAGTGCTTTTCAGGTGACCTCTCATTGTTTACAACACATACAATTTTTAAAATGTTTTTGAAAGACGTCTCTTATGCTTACCAAGACTGTATTTATTTGATCAAAAATACCATAAAAACAGCATTTATTTGAAATATTAATGCAATTTAAAACAACTGATTTCTACTTTATTGCAATTTAAAGCAACTGCTTTCTATTTTAATATATTTAAAAATGTAATTTATTCCTGTGACATCAAAGCTGAATTTTCAGTCTTCAGTGTCACATGTGAGCTAAATCTGCCAAATCTTTCCAAAACCTAATTTTAGGGATGTTCTCATATGTAAAAACACTATAGATATAAATGAAGTTTGTTTAAAAAAAATGGCATGCAGAAAGTTTTCTGTCAGAGTTATTGCTAGCAGTGATTTTTAGTAACATTGAGAAGCTATTAGAGTGTTTATTTTGAATCAATTTTTTTTTTTATATTTTCGGTTTCATTTTAATTTTAGGTCAATTTTTAATAATTTTATTGTTTGTTTTTGTTATTTAGTTTTTATTCATTTTTATTGTTTAAGTTGTTGCAATTTTAGTACATCAAATTAAACTAAATGAAAATAGAGTTCATTTTCAAGTAACAAAATGTTTTTATGGCTCTGATAACCCCCTAACTCTAATAACCCTGGTGATGAGGGTGTAGATTAAGGTTAGGTTGTAGTATTTATAACTAGCAATATATAAAAGCTATATATAATAACTATATATAAAAACATTTGAAAGCTACGAAATGTCCCCGCTTATATGTGTGTAAATGTGTGTGTGAGTACTGTAGTCATTTCACTTGATCATATGATCTCCACCATGAGGGGGAGCCACCATTATGTAGAATAAAATCCATCTCATGTGAGTGTCCATGTGAGTATTATCATACGATTAATTTCTTTAGCTATAAACATCTGGACAGGTTTTTACTTTTGATAATTTGATATTTTAAGACGTGATTCAGGTAAATTCAGTCCAGGTCCAAATACTGTATATATGTGTGGATCCCTAACTCCTTCTTTTTCTTCCCTAAGTGGCATATTGTCAGACCTCTTCCCTGGCGTCACTATCCCAGAGCATGACTATGGTGTCCTGCAGTCCACCATTCATTCATCCCTGTGCCAACGCTCCCTCCAGCCCCTCCCAAGCATCATAAGCAAGGTCATCCAACTCTACGAGACCATGCTAGTCCGCCATGGGGTAATGCTCGTGGGGCCCACTGGAAGCGGCAAAACCACTGTCTACCTTGTGCTAGCAGACACCTTGGATACCCTGTATCATGCTGGCCACCAAAATCCCTTCTACCGCCCTGTTAAGACTTATGTGCTCAACCCAAAGTCAGTGAGCATGGGCGAGCTTTACGGGGAGGTGAACCCCCTGACGCTTGAATGGCGGGACGGTCTTATGGCGCTTTGTGTGCGGGCAGCAGTCCAGGACTTCAGTGACGACCACAAATGGGTGATCAGTGACGGCCCGGTGGATGCACTGTGGATCGAGAACATGAACACGGTGCTGGATGATAATAAGATGCTCTGCTTGGCCAACAGTGAAAGGATCAAGCTCACGCCTTCCATACACATGATGTTTGAGGTGAGATGCTCAAATGTGCACCTGTTTGTTGAATTCCACACGCACTTTCTGTTTTTAATTAGAGGCTAGTCACGCACGCTTACATTCTACGCTTTCTCAATCAGGTTCAGGACCTGGCAGTGGCGTCTCCTGCCACAGTAAGCCGTTGTGGGATGGTGTACATTGACCCAGAGGAGCTTAAGTGGATGCCGTACGTTCAGACGTGGCTCACAGGTTTTGCAGAGAAGGTGAAGCCTTTAAAACTCTCAGAGTTCTTATTAGAAGCATTAGAAGGAGTTTTAGTTTTATAAGCAATATGCATTTTGTTTGTAGAGTGTTTTCTAGTTTGGTTTTTAGACCTGTAGAGCTATCGCCATCTCGGAAATTTTGTTTTTTAGATTACAGAGCCTGTACGTGGATATCTGATGGAGCTGTTTGAACAATATGTGGAGAAGGGCCTGCAGTTTATATCAAAGCACTGTGTGCAGGCCATTGCACAGGTGGACATCAGTAAAGTCACAACCCTCTGCTGCCTACTGGAGGCGTTACTGTTCAGCGATGGAGCCCCTAACCTTAAAATGGTATAATGCATTTCAACTATCACCAAAATGAATCGGACACAGCATTCTAACATATGTTAGAAAGCTTCGGCAGGATGTCTGATTTATAATGTTAAAGACACAAAAGAAATTTGATGCTGTATACTACTAATCAGTGGTGTATAAAGTACCTGAAAGCCATACTCAAGTAAAAGTACAGATATCTTACCAGAAAATGACTTTGGTAGAAGTTGAAGTAACAAAGTATGTGATATGTATTGTACATTGTATTGTTAAGTACGAAAAGTATTTTTTAAATCTTAAATGTACTTAAGTATTGAAAGTAAAAGTACAAGTAAATGCAAAATGGAAAAGAAGCAAATATATAAATAAATGTTCATACACAGCTTGAGTAGCAAGATTGTGTTCAGTTTTAACTCTTTCTTCCATTTTGTATTTTTGGGTAAGAATAAGAAGCACTTCATGTGGTACTTAGTGTCTTTCATTCCAACATAAGAAAACGTTTCTGTAATCTGCATCTGAAATATGTATTTACACAGTTTAATGTTTCTCAGAGGGGACATGGATGCATTTAACCTGCAGTTACAGATGGATAAATAATGTTTAGTTTTTTTTCATAAAACGTTGAATACTGTTATTTGAAATGATTTTAAAACATAAAAAATAGTCGAAATGTGAAATTAAAACTGCCAGTAGGTGTCAGCAAGTGACTGTTAATGAGTGAGTCATTGAGATTCAACCGATTCGTTCAAACGGCTGATTCATTCAGAAATTTGACTGTGTTAATGAGTGAATCACTGAATCATTTATTCAACTGATTCGTTCAAAAAGCTGATTCATTCCATAAGTAAACACAGTCAATTGCTCAGAGATGCTAAACAGTGCTGTGATCTTTGTTTGGAACTATTTTCGTTGGCAAAATTGAGCAAAAACAAGCAATATTATGTCTAAAATGTTAGTCACTTATTATAAGTTAACTATATTAAATTATATAAATATAAAAAGCATACAGAAACATTTTTGCCATCTACAATTTACAATGCCTTGAATTTTGAGTTTTAAATCACGTGTATGCACTCTATGTGTGTGAATTGGCGATATGCTTGATAATGTCAGATCGCACATCACAACACTTACCATATTATCGCAGAAGATATAATGTATATCGCACACCCCAGATTCGACTTGAGTGGAAAATTAATCATCCGCGGTTGTGCGCGCACTTGTTTGCACATGAGCAAAGGTGTTTTTAGGAGTCTAACTTGCAAACGCCAGACCACTGATTCATCAAACCTGCTTTCCTGCAATCCGTGTTCTTCTGACTTCTGACTATTTTGTAGTAAGTAACGAATATGCTTTGGGGAAATGTATCGCAGTAAAAGTATACATTTTAATTAGGAAATGTAG
>NW_015536800.1:237931-248373 GCF_001515605.1 Sinocyclocheilus anshuiensis | reverse complement strand
CGCCAGACCACTGATTCGTCAAACCTGCTTTCCTGCAGTTCGTGTTCTTATGACTACTGACTTTATTTTGTAGTAGTAAGTAACGAATATGCTTCGGGGGAAAGTATCGGAGTAAAAGTATACATTTTAATTAGGAAATGTAGAGGAGTAAAAGTAAAAGTTGGCTTAAATATAAAAACTCAAGTAAAGTACAGATACTCCCCAAAAATACTTAAGTACTGTAACAAAGTATTATTATTTCATTACATTACACCACTGCTACTAATAAAATAAATAAATTCATAATTTTATTTAGGTAGGAGTAGGAAACGTTAAATTGATCAAAAGAGACATAATGTTAAAAAAATATTTCAATCAAATGCTGTTCTTTTTAACATTTTATTCATCAAAGAATCCTGAAAAGATGTCTTGGTTTAAAAAAAAGTTTTTAACATTGATAATAATTAGAACTATTTCTTGAGCACCAAATCAGCATGCTATCATGATTTCTAAAGAAACATGAGATATTGAAGGCTGGAGTAATGGCTGCTTAAAATTCAGCTTGGCCATAGTAGAAATAAATTTTATTTAATATATATTAAAATAGAAAACATTTATTTAAATTGTAATAATGTTTCACAATATTGCAGTTTTCACTGTAGTTTTGATTAAATGAATACTGCATTGGTAAGCACAATAGACTTTTTAAAAAACATAACAAAAATCATTTCAAATGACTCCCTACTTAAAATATAAATGCTATATATTCACATGTACAAAGACCCATATATACTATGTGGGAAAAAAGGTGTTATATTATAAAGACAAATGTCTTTTGTGATATTAAATGGCTTTTATACTGTTACTGTACTGAGACAAATCAAATTATTAATAATGTTATGTAAATGTTTTTTTACCTACTGAAAAAGTAATGTTCAATATATAAACCAATTTAAGTACAGACATACATGCTTTCCTGCTCCATTACTCCATTAAGCATAAGCATATCTTAGGTTTCACTGAGATATAAGGATGCAGAGAGGAGTGGGAACTAGAGTTGCAAGTTGAGTATCATGAATCAAAACCCTGGACTGGCACAGTTCAGAACATTCAGACCCAAAAACTACTGCACACTCATATCGATGTATAGTAGTTCTGCAGTTGCTAGAAATGGCAGTATGATGGTATCCAACTGTTTGCTTTGTCTGCTTTCTTTTAAATTTGTGTGTGCTTTTTTGTGTATGTATTTGCAGGAGGCCAGTAAGTTGAACAGTATGTTGTGTCAGACGTTTGTTTTCTGCTACCTGTGGGCACTGGGGGGAAATTTGATTGACAGCCACTGGGACACATTCGACACATTCGTCAGGCAGCAGTTTGAGGGCAACGGTAATGCAAAGGTACATTTTATGTACACTGAAATATACCTCAGATCATTTTGATTAAGTATGCTTACATTTATGGATAATTGTATCAATAAACACACAGTAATGGGGACTTTCTCTTTTATTGTCATAATTTATGACAATCATATCAGCTTCATAGCGTTTTGTTCAGAAAAAGACACCATTATGTGTTAAAAGATTTGGAGGAACAGGTTTGGTTCTTCACAGATCTGCAGCCATTGTGTTTTTATAATTTTACATAATCCAAAAGGTAATGATTTTTTTTCTTCTCTTGTCCCATTATAATGTTTTCTCAGTGACCATACAGTAGCTAGCCATTCCTGTTTAATAACTGATGTGGAACACTGAAGCCACTACAAACCTCCTCTGGGCTTTGACCCTGAAAAGAGCACATTAACCTGACTCAGAGGTCATCGTAAATTATATATAGCACCTGACTGGTTAAATTCTTTTTATAAAGACAGCTATGTCTTCTCTGTCTCATGTGTCTGTTACATTTTTAAATGTGACCTTAGGAATATTTAATGAGAAATAGATTGAAGGAAAACAATATGTCCCAGACATTTGAATAAGGATAAAGGGAAGGTGTGGTATTTATTTCAGAAGGTCGGAATGCAGTGGAGAGTGGCATTATTAGTATTCCACAGAGCAAGACGGAATGAGCAAGGGAGGAGGGGAGGAGTGGAGGGCAGAAGAAAAGGAAGTGGTGAATTTGAGATGAACAAGGGTGCTAGAACCTGCTCTTATAATAAAGACTCCAGAAGAAAAATATATTTATTTTCTATTCTCAGAGTCTAGTGGGTTAACAGCATTGCTATTACTGTTGATTATACATAAACAAACCCCCTTATGATTGTTACTCTGAAGGACCCAAGCAATATTCAGAGACCAGAATATCATAGCAATCTTTTGACTTTGGCCACTGCAAAGCAATCAACCAGAAGACCCCTAGATAGATAGATAGATAGATAGATAGATAGATAGGTAGATAGATAGGTAGGTAGATAGGTAGGTAGGTAGGTTGGTTCTTAAACATAGTGTACTTTGATTTCATACAAAAGAGCGACTAGGACATTTTGCTAAACATCTAATTTTGTGTTTTAATAAAACTCTCTTTTTCTATAACAGTTGCCCAGTGGAGGTGATTTATGGAGTGTGTATATGAACTTTGATGCTAAATGTTTAGAGCCATGGGAGAAGATCATTCCCTGCTTCAGTTATAACAGTGAGATGCCCTTCTTTGAGATGATGGTGCCCACCACAGACACGGTGAGGTACGGATACCTGATGGAAAAACTGCTATCTGTCAATCACTCTGTCCTCTTTACGGGCATCACTGGAGTGGGAAAGGTAAGGCGGTGCGTGTTTAATGTGATGTAAATTTGTAGTTCATCACTACAAATTTCTTACTAGGCTTATTGTGCATTTTAGTCTGTGGTGGCACGGGCATTGTTGAACAGTGTGCAGGAGAAGGCAGGTTATGTCCCCGTCTACATCAACTTCTCAGCCCAAACTTCATCAGCTAGAACTCAAGAGATCATTGAGTCAAAACTGGAGAAGAAGAGAAAAAATATACTTGGTAAGGGACATTAGATATGATTTGGGTGGTTGTATAAATCGCCATACTGAAAATCATCATCCATCATACAAAAAACCCCCAAAAAAACAATCTGTGTGTTTATGTATTTCAGGTGCTCCTGCTAATAAAAAGATTGTGGTGTTTGTGGATGATCTGAACATGCCAAAACTTGACAGTTATGGCTCTCAGCCCCCTATAGAGCTGCTCAGACAGTTCCAGGACTTCCATGGCTTCTATGACAGAGAAAAGTTCTTCTGGAAGGAGATACACGTAAGCAACAGACACTTACACATAAAAAATTGAATCATGTGTCATGATTCCTTCAGAGATATTCAAAGATTTGTCCTTGTTTCACGTCACTGGCCAGGGTAGGAAATCAAAAACTGTTACTTATTTATGACCGGTATTGTTTATAATAAATAAACAAAAGCATGTTTTTGATATAGCTCTCTCTCTCTCTCTCTCTCTCTCTCTATATATATATATATATATATACAGTATATATATATGTTTTGATATAATTAGGATTTATTATTGAGGGTCAGGGGCGGGGTGTACTGAAAAAGTCATTAATTGAATCATTAAGGAATCAGAATTGTTACTTTCCTTAAGATTTCCATTCCTAATCTTGTGCATCTGCTGTGAGACCAGTAGTTTGTGCAGAAACCTCAGGGACCACATTTCAATTTTATCAAGCATTTTAATCGTTGAACATTTTCTCACTCTCTGCCTCACTATCTCTCACGTACAAACAAAGATACAATTGCATAATATAAACAGGGACAATTATGTGATTTGGAAAGGTTACAGAGAAATATGGTGATCTGAGATGTAGTTGACCTCAATACTCATATATCTCAAATATGAGTTATGATAAATAAAAGACAGAAATATGACGAGAAAAGAACCTGCTGAGGATTAAAAGAATGATTTGTGAGTCTCAAATGAGTTTTGCCCTTGGAGAAACTCATCTGGGTTAGTGTAGCTCTTTGGTGGCTGAATATGACTCTGCTTTGAATTTGACACAGCAACATTTCCTGAATGATTTTTCTGTCATTTGAAGAGTAATTGGTCATTAATTTTCCAGCTGTCATGAATGGTCTCATTCTAATTTGGGTTTTAATCAATATTACATACATTTCTTCTAGTAAGGGTTTGATGAGATTAGTGGAAGTGTCAAAAAAGTTAAATGATGTCCCTTGGATATTTTTTCTTATGCACTTATTCACCTTCTTCTCTTTGCTTCTCCTCCCTAAAGGATACGACCATAGCTGCAGCCTGTGCGCCTCCTGGTGGAGGTCGCAACCCAGTGACCCCTCGTTTTATCCGCCACTTCAGCATGCTGTGCCTCCCAACGCCCTCTGAGCAGAGCCTCAAGCAGATTTTTAAGGTCAGACATATGGTAGCACTCATTTTGAATGAACATTTTACTTTTAAAATTAACATGAAATCACAGTTGACCCGTTTACTTTCCTAATACATGTTTTCGGTCTTATTGTACTTATTTCACTGGTACATGTTATTCCAAATAAACATGTCGAAATATAATAAATGCTTTGCATCTGAAGCAGCTTTTCTTTTTAGTTAACATTATGATTTCCCCTCCAGCCACCTGGCTATGTAACATCCAGTCATGTCCCTCTGGATAAAATCAAGTCCTGGCCTACATTTTTCTCGTTGAATATCCAGTTTCACTCGTAATTATGTCACATATATGTATGACAGTAAAAGGGTTGCCAAAGCTGTTTCACCATGTTGACTTTAAAGCTGATACATGCTGTGCCTGATGATTCTGGAGACATCAAAGACTGAATCAGCCCATTGGTTTAGAAAATGGCAATGATCTTGAGCCGACTTAAAATGTGTTCCAAAATCTGTTGAGCTGCCTACCTAGACAGTATATTAATGCTGAAAGAATGCTTTACTTGTATTTACGGGTGTTTGAAAAGTAGGCGACATAACATAGGCGGATGAGTTGAAAAAAAGTATTGATAAGCATATTAGTATTTCATTCAACACTTAAACTTACTAGAGTGTTGCATTATATCAACAACAAGCTGATGTCAAAGTCTTTTTATATCTGTCTGGACTGGAGCTAAAATTCTTTCAGAAAAGTTGCAGTTTTGAATTCATTGAATTTAATGGAACAGTTCACCCAAAAATTAAAATTAGCAACTCAACATCGGGCCATCAAACAAGTCCTGTCATATTACTTTCTCCAGTAAAAAGTCATCTCATCTGAATCAGAAGAGAAAAATGCACAGATCAAGCACTGCTTACAAGTGGAAACAAATACAAACAGACATGTTGGTCGATTTTGATGTGAGAGGACAAAGGGGAATAGATTTTTTTTCACTGGAGGAAGTGTTATGGAGTATGGACTCATATTTTGGCTTGGGACAACCGTTGAAAGTGAAAAGCCTTAATGATGGGGTTGTTTCTTACAAACACAGCTTTCACTTAACAAGATGTTAATTGATGTACTGGAGTCATATGAATTGCTTGTGAATTATTGTAATATCTTTATCAGATGTTTGAATTCTCTGCAGAGGATTCATTGATGAGCAAGTGATGTAATGCTAAATTTCAGATGAAGAAACAAACTTATCTTTGTTGGCCTAATGGTGGGTAATATTAGCAAATTTTCATTTTTTGGGTGAACTATTGCTTTAAAACACAGGCACTACAACAATCAAAGCATAACTTTTTTTTCTTTTTTTTTACCACTTTTGCAATCACCTTTAACAATAAATTCAAAATAATTCTGATTTCCTTTAACAATACATGACAGGTTCTGTTCTGTTCCATGATGCTGCATGTCTGTCTAGTTGTTTTTGAATATGTATCATGTGAATAACCCTTAAGAATCCCTTAAGCATCTGAATAGTGTTCGGTAGACATGACCCTTCACTGGTGTAATTGGACTTTCTCATTAAGACAACCCACCGGCTAGTTGAGTTTTAAAATATGCCGTTTTCCACATCTCTAGTAGCTTCCTATATAGAAAGTTAATTGCAGAGTAGCTCATTAGGTATTGGAACGGAGCTGTCCTGGGT
Source organism: Sinocyclocheilus anshuiensis (assembly GCF_001515605.1). NCBI lineage: Eukaryota > Metazoa > Chordata > Actinopteri > Cypriniformes > Cyprinidae > Sinocyclocheilus > Sinocyclocheilus anshuiensis. The sequence goes on along the minus strand of NW_015536800.1, from coordinate 242,356 downwards.
TCTGAAACTACAGCATGAGACCTGTAGCTGTCCATGGTTCTGAACTGAAATGTCCAGAGAGTGGCGCTGAACACGGGTTCAATACGTGACCGTGGCCATGTTTTTATTACGTTGGTACAGTCACATATGCAGTGTTTTTATTATGTTGCTTCAGGTATGTACTGTATTATGATGGTTCAGAGATCAAAAGTCTGGGGAGTGTCGCTAAAAGGTTAATGCTCTATCGTGTTGGAAATACCCCCTATACCAAAACCAACCCTAAACCTACCCCACTGTTTTTGAATGCAAAAGTGATATTAAAACAAATTCGCTGATGCAACTGTGCTATTTTAATTTCCTTCTATACGGATTTCAGCTGTTTTGTCAAACTGTAGTTTCACAGAATTCATACCAGAGTGCTTCACCTCACAAGTGCAGTGCCGTATTGTGTGAGCTACTGAATAAATCTACTGCATTAGAAAACCCATACATATGAAGCTGTACATGTGACACTAACATTCAAAAGTATCAGTTTTGAAATTTCACAGTATGTTAAAATTATGTCATAACATAATATTGTGCAAGGAATTGTGCAACAAATTAGGCTTTCTTAATCATAACTCTGGCCCTGTAAATCTTACTGTGTGAAAAGGAACAAAAGTTGTCAGAGTTGTGCTGCCTCTAGTGTTCATTTCAACTTGAAACTGCAGTGATTCATACAGATAGGTACGTTTCTTGAGTTTTGCATATTTCCAATGAGCCTGAGCAGGCAAATACTGGTCAATGCTCGAACTGTCCATTGTGGCAAAAGTCTTCAGACATTTCACGCTTAGAAATATTACTGTCCCTAGTTACGTCTCTAGATCCTAACAAGATCATTAGGATCGAGTCAGTTAGAAATACCAAGGGTTCACACAAAACAAGGGGAGTCCGCTTTTAGTTATTATGCCGCCCGCAGTTGGAATCAGCTTCCAGAAGAGATCAGATGTGCTAAAACATTAGTCACATTTAAATGCAGACTCAAAACTCATCTGTTTAGCGGTGCATTTATTGAATGAGCACTGTGCAACGTCCGAACTGATTGCACTACATTTTATGTATAATCATTTTCTATTCTTAACTGTTTTAAATTCATTTTAATCTTAAATCAATTTTTAAATCATTTTCAAAGTTTTTAAATTCCTTGTTTTATTTTATTATTATTTTATTTTCTTTTATGTAAAGCACTTTGAATTACCATTGTGTATGAAATGTGCTATATAAATAAACTTGCCTTGCCTTGCCTTGCCTAGTTCTACATGTGCTGTTCACACTGACTATTCTTGTATGTGCATGTTTACAGGCAATTTTGGGTGGATTCCTCACTGAGTTTCCCACAGCGGTGAAGCAGGCATCTGACAGCATTGTGGATGCTGCTGTTGAGATCTACCATCGTATGAGTGTAGACCTGCTGCCTACACCAGCCAAATCCCACTACGTTTTTAACCTTAGAGACCTCTCTAAATGTGTCCAGGGTAAGAAACACACACAAATGAACAAAGACATATGTACCTACAGGGGCATTTAAGGCAGGAGGACAATCGCAAAGAATTTACAAAGACTGTCATTTATATATTGTACTCAAATAATTTAAAACCTGGCCAAAATCACAATTCATCCAAAACAATACAACTTTTAACAATTTTACCCAGGGTCTTTAGCATCTGTTGCTTAAATCCACCAAAGGCTTGTAAAGAGCTTCTTTCATTTTGGAGCTCTTAAATGAGCAATAAAAATGCTTTCTCTTAATTTGAATAGGCATTTTGTGAGTTGTTAAAATGTTCTTTTATGGTTTAGGACTCGCCCAGGGGCTGAACTATAGACTCTCAATAGGGGTACTGTCAATGTAAACTAAAACCAACCTGCACAGCCCCCATCTGATTATGTTTTTTATTAACCAAAGGTCACAGACAAGTTCATCTGTTACTGTTCATTGATCTGTAGACTCAGAATTGATTTTCTACTAGTAGGCATTCTTGCTATGAAATGAAAGACATAATGAAGAATCTGTTTGAATGTTAAAGAAAATCATAATCATTCTCTGCTTCTGCATGTGTGTGTGTTTCTGTGCAGGTATGTTGCAGTGTGAGCCAACTACAGTGAGAGATCAAACCCAGATCTTCCGTTTGTTCTGTCACGAGTGTCAGCGTGTGTTCCACGATCGACTCATCAACAACGAGGATAAGACCTACTTCCATACCATGATCTCAGAGATGGCCAGTAAGCATCTGACCCTTGAATCCTTTTCACTGTTAATCTTCAGAAACTTAATAGTCCAGACATCGTAATAGATAAAATAATTGAATATTATAATACATTATATTTTGAAATGTATTTACTGACCAAAAAAGTCAATAAGCAGGTTTATTATTATTATTTTAAGAAATTAAACTTTTTAGATAGAGGAAAGTGGGTCAGATTAAAGCAATATTATAATTCTCCTTGTTTTGCAGTGTCACTTGTCAGAGTGATCTATTTATTTTTGTTTTGCCCCCAATCTGTCATCCTTTTGCTACAGTAAACATTAATGTCCTGAACTGCTTGTCCAACAGGTAAATATTTCAGCATAAACATAGAGCCAATGTACTTTGTGAATCAGCCCATCATTTTTGGAGATTTCATCAAGGTAAAAGTATTTTGGGGATTGTCGTGATCTTTTTGCATCTGACAGTCTGTCACTGTTTTGTATTTTCTTTCTGTGTTTTACATTTAACTGTTTAATACAGTAGTATAGTTACTCGTATAAAGATAGTTAGCTAGAACAGTCGTTTGTCTTTTTGATTATGGTCCTTTTTGATTTAATGACAGTGCTTAATTAATATATTTTTTTATTAAATTATTGAATTAACGCTGTTCAGGTTGGAGCAGACAAGGCTGACCGTGTCTATGAGGATCTAACAGACATGGAGAAGATTCGCCAGGTACTACAGGACTACCTGGATGACTACAACACGACCTTTGCCAAGGAAACCAAGCTTGTGTTCTTCCAAGATGCCATTGAACACGTGTCTAGGTAAGCAAGTAGCTTACCTTTTCATCTGGTGATCACAAAACCAGGTGTTCAGATGACCTCAGCATTTAGGCTGGGCATCTAGATTGGTTTGCTAATGGAATGTTTTGTTCATTCACCCAATTGACCTTCTTTTCTTACCATTCATCTCTTCCCCTGTCAACAGAATCGCCCGCATGATTCGCCAAGAACGTGGAAATGCCCTGTTAGTTGGTGTGGGCGGCACAGGAAAGCAATCTCTAACACGTTTGGCTGCTCACATGTGTGGTTACCGCTGCTTTCAGATTGAGTTGAGCCGTGGTTATAATTATGACAGCTTCCACGAAGACCTGCGTAAACTTTACAAAATGGCAGGTGTGGAAGGCCAGGACATGGTGTTTCTCTTTACAGACACTCAGGTACAACCAAAAAGAAATTTGCTGATAAATTTGCTGTTTTTATTTTAATGTTAGGTAAAGTTTTAGTAGTTTTGTTGTGTGTTTAAGTTTGTAAAATGGAATGTTTGCCCTAGCGTAACCCAAAACCACACCTCTCCGAAACTCCTTGTAACCAAATCACAAGTTATGATTTATTGATTTGTGGATATGAATCTGGATGCAGAGAGGTTTTCTCTGAGCTGTAGAGTAGACAGTAGGTCATCTCTGTTATGACTCCGGGCCCTCTGCCAGTGCTGTAATACTGTCTCATGAAAGCAGAGACTTCTACTGCTTTGTGATTCAGCATACAGGCTCTGCAGCAGTAATGACCCCCTAAATAATTTCATGAACAGTTCCTAATGAGACAGACACAAGCTGGTGCTATAGACGAGATATACGTTGTGAGGTTTGTGTTTGTGTGCCCATCTGTATGGCTAATTACTAATGAGAATCTGAGTGTTTGATTGAATAGGCTGTTTTAAATGTCATTTATTATTGTGTTTTCATGGACCGAAGGGAATAAATACTCTTCAGTGTTTTTGATAGATAGTATTTTTTCCTTCTGTTGGCCAGTGAATCACGCTTAAAATATGAATGTAGGGAGGCAGAGAGAGTTCGTAAACATAACTGTCCAAAAGTGTATGTAACGGAGGCTAGTTAAATCTCACTCCCCTGATCTCAAGAGGTGCGCTAGCGTCTGATGCAAGAGGCTGCTGTCATTGGTGCCCTTGTTAGTGTGCCTGCCTCCCATGCCGGTTCAAATCCTGCTCTGAGATAGCATGGTGAGTAGACTGGTGCCGTGACCCGGATGGGAATGAGGTTTAGGCTGATGATACACGGGGCTATGGAAGCATATAGTTAGCGAAATTCAATTTAAAATGCAATATGCAAAATGGCAATGCAATATTCAAAATGGCAATGTATTTTCTGTATTTAAATTTACAATTTCCATTACCCATACGTGCAAAGTTTGTTGCAAAA
>NW_015536800.1:234467-237880 GCF_001515605.1 Sinocyclocheilus anshuiensis | reverse complement strand
TGCTATTTGTCCTAAATGCATTTAGACTAACAGTTAGAACACTTAGGATTGCATTTTCATCATGACGCCGTGGATATTTGTAGCAAAATTCAGTGCGGCTTTGAAAATGCATTCCGAGCTGACCACGCCCACCCTCCGTCAATCATTGCTTCAAGGCACGTTTCAAGGCACGTTTGGATCGTTTGAAACATGGCGGTTGGAGATCTGATAAGATTGTTGAATTCACTGGCAGATGAAGTGGAGCGTGAACAGAGAAATATATGAAGCGTATTCCATGCTAAAATCAAACGTTCGTTCCAATGACCAATCGAACGTCTATCCGAACGTCTTGAGCTTTGAGCGTTTTACACTGCAGATAAATCACATTCAATTAATGTGAAGATCTAGTCAGGGTTCTCAGTCCTGGAGGGCCAATGTTTGTTTTTAAGCCAAATTTGTATAGAGTACAGTATAGTATAGAGTTCAAGTTACCTCTGAGTGTTACAATTATAGGATATTTCAGAAACTTAAAAAAGCTACTACACTTTACTGTAATATGAAATATTGTTACTGAAAAATAACTGATTTGTTTTTCTCATCTGTTTTAGATTGTGGTGGAAGAGTTCCTGGAGGATATTAATAACATGCTGAACTCGGGTGAAGTACCAAACCTCTTTGAGAAGGATGAACTGAAACAGGTGCTGGCTGCCATTAGCCCCAAGGCTAAAGAGGCCGGCATCTCTGAGGGAAATAGGGATGAGGTACATGATACAACTAACAACCATCCAATCTTGCAACATGGCCATAACCAAGAGATCTAACCAAGTGCAGAATGTCACTATATATTCTCAGCTGCTCTGCAATTCTGTTTAGATGTCAGTTGTCTTATCTCTGTTTGTCTTTGTGTCTTCAGGTCTTCCAGTTCTTTATCTCTCGTGTGCGTGAGAAGCTGCACATAGTGCTGTGTATGAGCCCTGTGGGCGACTCCTTCCGCTCACGCTGCCGCATGTTCCCATCACTAGTTAACTGCTGTACCATTGACTGGTTTGTACAGGTCAGAATACACCTCCTCTCTTTTAACACTCGTTTTCAAACCAAAATCACTGAGCAGTGAATTCATTAAACACGTTTCCACTAAACTGCTGCGCATGCAAACCCCTGCCTGTACTACCCGCAACCAAACTTAACCATGCAGTGTTTCACTATGCACATTTAAATGAAGTCATTGTTATTCTTTTTAGCGCCGCACACATTTCCTTTCTATGAAATCATTTTCATAGAGAGGAAATGTGTGCAATAAAAAGAATATCAATGACTTAATTTAAATATGCACAGGCAAAGGCTTATTACAGATGTGCCTTATTCATAAAAATCAGTGCTATTTACAGAAAGCAGGTGGTAGGCAGAGTTTTAATCGGCCTGCAAGATGGGCAATTGTTTCATGCACATAGCGTTCGGCAGTAATTTTTGGGCTTGTTTGCTTAACTTGTTTAGTAAATTGGTTGCTAAAACAACAGACAGCGAATGCTAACTACACTGTCAGTGGGCACAATTAATTCTTAGTGAGTTCCCCTTAAAGTAACATGAAAGAAAGTAGAAATTCAATGAAACCTGAAGGCATCCTGAAATACCCACGGACACCTGAAGTGGTGTATACTGTACATACACTACTGGGGGATTTTAAAGGCTTCAATGCTCTTAATGATCATCAGGATATTTATTTGATAAAAAATACAGTAAAAGCAGTGATATTGTGAAATATTATTAAAATCCAAAATTTGAAATTAAAACGGTCTTTTTTTTTTGTATTTTAGTATATTTTAAATAGTAATTTATTCCTTTCAGGGCAAAGCTGAATTTTTTAGCATCATTACTCCAGTCTTCAGAGTCACGTGATCTTTCAGAAACCATTTTAATATGCTGATTTGATGCGCATGAACATTTCTTATTATTATCAATATTGAAAGCAGTTATTCTGCTTTATTATTTTGTGGAAACAATGATACTTTTTTCAGTATTCTTTGATGTATGAAATTTCAAAAGAGCAGCATCTACTGTACAAACAATTAAAAATAAATCTCTATATATCTCTTTCACTATTTCTAATACACAGCTATGAAATGAGACCAAACCAAATAATTGTGTTGCAGGATAAAAAAAATAATAAATATATATATATATATATATATATATATAAAATGTGGCCTGTCTAGTTTTGGTCTACATCAGGAATATGAGCACATTTATTCTCCATGGCCAATCTGTCCAGTAATGGCATGGGACATTGATAAGGGAAATTGCTACCCCAGTCCCTAATATAAATATTAAAGAGTCACTTATGCAAGACAGGCAGCAGTATACCAAGATGATAAGGAGCAACTCTCATTTTTGCTCATGTATATACTTTAAAAAGGCTACTTATGCATTCCGCCCTTACTCACCCCTACAAGTCCATTGCTTCAGTTCTCTGTTTTCACAGTAATCATGGTTGGGAACAGGGCTCTTATCAGTAGCTGATTTGCTCATGTCTAAAGGCATAACAATGTGATTTTTGACTGGTGTTGTTTAGGCCCTGAGAGAGAGAAATGGAGCGGAAGATGGGAAATAAGTAAATGAAACAGCCAAAGAATGTTTTAAGTAAAAATATGCATACTTCTATCTCAAGCTAAATTAATAAAATCTGTTATATAACAGTTCTGTTCCTTGAATCTGAGTGAGCGACATTCCAAGAGTGCTGATATAGAGTAAATCCATATAAATTTTCTGCTAGAATATTGAATAGAAACTCCAGAAGATATAAATGGTCACTTTCTGTTCATTATGCCATTTAAAATGAAAGTGGTATTATGTAAAAAATGTGTTGGGGTGATGGGGGAATCAAAATTCACAGACGTAAATAAAATATAATTTAACATAATAATAATAATAATAATAATAACCAATACATATTTTCAACAAATTTGTCAGCAATTTTTGCATTTAAAATAAATATTTAAAAATATATAAAAAACTTTGGTGTAGACACAATTTTTAGTTACATTTTCACATTCTTTGTAATTAAATTTCACATTTATTTTCGCAACACATTGTATTAAACCTGAAATTTTGAAGTAGAAAGAATGAAATGGTATTTTCTTGTCAAATTTACTCCAATAATCTTTGTTGTATTTACAACCTTTATTATACAGTGGACTGGCTATATGGACATGCAAAATATATATACCTCTTATACATATTTATAAAAATACACTACAGTCACATAAAATAATATTTTTATATATAGAATACATTTATAATCAGAATCAGAATCAGAATCAGAAAGAGCTTTATTGCCAAGTATGTTTGCACATACAAGGAATTTGTTATAGTGTCACAAGCTTCCAGTACACGGAGACAACAACAACACACAGATAATAAAAATGAGATGTGAATAA
>NW_015536800.1:176956-233874 GCF_001515605.1 Sinocyclocheilus anshuiensis | reverse complement strand
GTAATGGCATGGGACATTGATAAGGGAGATTGCTACCCCCGTCCCTAATATAATTATTAAAGAGTCACTTATGCAAGACAGGCAGCAGTATACCAAGATGATAAGGAGCAACTCTCATTTTTGCTCATGTATATACTTTAAAAAGGCTACTTATGCATTCCGCCCTTACTCACCCCTACAAGTCCATTGCTTCAGTTCTCTGTTTTCACAGTAATCATGGTTGGGAACAGGGCTCTTATCAGTAGCTGATTTGCTCATGTCTAAAGGCATAACAATGTGATTTTTGACTGGTGTTGTTTAGGCCCTGAGAGAGAGAAATGGAGCGGAAGATGGGAAATAAGTAAATGAAACAGCCAAAGAATGTTTTAAGTAAAAATATGCATACTTCTATCTCAAGCTAAATTAATAAAATCTGTTATATAACAGTTCTGTTCCTTGAATCTGAGTGAGCGACATTCCAAGAGTGCTGATATAGAGTAAATCCATATAAATTTTCTGCTAGAATATTGAATAGAAACTCCAGAAGATATAAATGGTCACTTTCTGTTCATTATGCCATTTAAAATGAAAGTGGTATTATGTAAAAAATGTGTTGGGGTGATGGGGGAATCAAAATTCACAGACGTAAATAAAATATAATTTAACATAATAATAATAATAATAATAATAATAATAATAATAACCAATACATATTTTCAACAAATTTGTCAGCAATTTTTGCATTTAAAATAAATATTTAAAAATATATAAAAAACTTTGGTGTAGACACAATTTTTAGTTACATTTTCACATTCTTTGTAATTAAATTTCACATTTATTTTCGCAACACATTGTATTAAACCTGAAATTTTGAAGTAGAAAGAATGAAATGGTATTTTCTTGTCAAATTTACTCCAATAATCTTTGTTGTATTTACAACCTTTATTATACAGTGGACTGGCTATATGGACATGCAAAATATATATACCTCTTATACATATTTATAAAAATACACTACAGTCACATAAAATAATATTTTTATATATAGAATACAAGAGCCAAACACTGAGGCTGCCGTCTGCGGCGCCATCGCGTAGTTAAATACGCGATTATAATTCAATATAATTAATTTTAGAACACTTAATATCAGTTTTTTGAGTGCTTTTCATCAGATATTGTGGACACAAATGGTACTTTTTTATAAAATGACTATAAAAAAGAGGAGGCTTCAGGGGGCTTCAAGTCTTTACACACATACAGACACTGTGCGCCTATCATTCAATCTCTCTTTACCGCCATTCTTTTGTTTCATTCTCTTATCTAATGAGACGCATGTTCACTGACCTCTGTGAGCTGTTTGGTTGAAAGGGGTGTTCTGCTAATTACTATAAAGTGTGTGTGGTTTGTTTGCATGTAGAGTGTTGATTTTATTTGTTGTGTTGTCCGTTTTAGTGTTGTGTTTGTGGGTGTGATGAATGGCTCTGTGCTGGCCAACTGCAGCTGCTCATTAATGTTAAGCAGCAAGTCTGTTCACCCTGCTTTTATTTGCTTATTTGTTTCCATCAGTGTATGTTTATTTACTTGTATACACACACACAAACACACTCACCCCACATATTTCAAGGTGACCGCTATGGTTCTTGCAGAATAAAATGAAAGAATAGTTTATTATAATGTCTTCAGTGCAATCTGCATGCTATTTTTGTACTTGTGGAAGCCAATACATTACATAAATAAGTCAGAAAAAGGAAATTAACATTTAAAGGAATAGTGCACCCAAAAATGACACATGATCTTTTAAAAGATCTTTTCAAATACAATTCAGTAAACAGCTTGTGCTCACTCTGTGATGCATTCACAAATTTGATACATGGCAGTCAGGGAAATGTTCTCTTTCTTTCCATGTTTATTTTTCAGTGGCCTCGTGAAGCACTGCTTTCTGTGTCCCAGACCTTCTTCCAGAATGTGGAGTTTGGCAGTGAGGAGATGAAGCAGTGTTTTTCAGAGATGTGTGTGGAGATCCATGTTAGCGTGACTGACATGGCGGAACGTTTTTACTCCGAACTACGCAGACACTATTACACAACGCCCACCTCTTATTTAGAGCTCATTAACCTGTACCTGAGCATGCTGGGAGAAAAGAGACAGCAGCTGCAGGCGGTGAGGAGACTGGGCTATGGGTGATACATAGATGCATAAATTATTGATGTTGTTATACGATTACTTAAGATTGTGGACTCTAATTACTAAAGAAAAAAAGTCGCTACCTTTTTAAATTTTAAAGTAAGCGATGTGTCAACTGGATGATATATTAGAGTAAAGGATCCATCAGAGCTAGACAAACATAGAAATGTGTGACATGCATGTGTGAAATATAATGTGTGTTTGTCTGCACAGGCTCGAGATCGTGTGAAAAATGGTCTTACTAAACTGCTGGAGACAAATGAACTAGTTGATAAGATGAAGCAAGACCTCTCTGCTCTGGAGCCTGTGCTTAAACAAAAATCAATCGATGTCAATGCTCTCATGGAGAAACTCGCTGTGGATCAAGAGAACGCTGACCAGGTATGGGTATTACTAATAATTCAACAATTCCCCATCTGTTTTCACAGGAACTCCTAATTTTATACGTCCATTTTTTTCTCCTAAGGTCCACTTGTAATGCTATGTCTACTGTATGTTGGAAGTCCCAAAACACATTAAAATGTTTAGATTTTTCATGGTATGAACTCAATAATGCTTTGCAGAAGTACATCTTCTAACATTAACAGTTGCTCTTATGGACCTCTCTACCTGTAGGTGCGTAGGGTTGTAAAAGAGGATGAAGCTTTAGCTAAGGTAAAGGCAGAAGAGACTCAAGCCATTGCGGATGATGCTCAGCGGGATTTGGATGAGGCGCTGCCTGCACTCGACAGTGCCAACAAGGCCCTGAATGCCCTGGATAAAGCTGACATATCAGAAATCCGTGTCTTCACCAAACCACCAGACCTCGTCATGACTGTGATGGAGGCGGTGTGCATCCTGCTCAACAACAAGTGAGTTCCATCTTTATATTATATTATATTGTATTATGTAGAGTGCTGCAGGAGTCCTAAAACCCGGAATTTTTGCATTTTTGCACTTCTGGTTCCATCGTCTGGTTCCAGAATGAAAACTCTGTCACCATTTATACTCACCCCCCACTTGTTCCAAACCTGTATGAGTTTCTTTCTTCTGTTGAACACAAAAGAAGATATTCTGAAAAATGTTGGGATCCGAACAGTTGATGAGCACCATTGACTTCCATAGTACTTTCTTTTTCCTACTATGGAAGTCAATGGTGCTCATCAACTGTTCGGATCCCAACATTTTTCAGAATATCTTCTTTTGTGTTCAACAGAAGAAAGAAACTCATACAGGTTTGGAACAAGTGGGGGGTGATTTTTTAAAAAAAAGGGGGGGGGGGGGGAGTAAATGGTGACAGAATTTTCATTCTGAAAGTGAACTACTCCTTTAAGTATAAATTACTGTTTTTTTTTGGTGACATTTACAAAGTGTTTCTTGTCTTTCTTTTAAAGTGTAGGCACTGATATGATTTTAATGCAGGTTCATGAAATTTTGGTATTAAATATTTTTAGGTATCAAATCTAGCTGCAGAAAAACATGTTCTCACATAAACCCCCTCCGGCTCTGAGTCACTCCACAGTGTGACTCAGTATGTGCTGGCCATATTAACATCAGATTGTCTGACTGTGGAGCATCTGTGCTCTTTTCACTCAGTCATCAATCTCATCCTACTCCTTCATCTCCTTACTTTCAACATCATTATCATCATCTACCACAGAGCTACTCATTATTAACTTTATAAGACAGCAATTTAATGGGTGTTTAAAATGCCATAACACAGACTGAACAATCTGTGTTTCTGTTTCTCCACCTCCCTCTCTCTCTGCAGTTCTTTTATCCTTCTAATTGTTCAATTTGCTCATGCTATTAAACCTGTGCTGTATCTAAGTGGCAGATTAGTGGAGTTTAAACTCAACAAGAAATCAAAATTGACCCCATTTACTTTCTTAATACATGTTCTTGGTCTTACTGTGAATAATTCATCCATATTTTACCCTCCAGCCACTTATCATATAGTCCACTTTCATGATCCATTTAATTTCCAATGGATAAAATCAGACCTTTTTGTATTGAATATCCAGTTTCATTGGGAAATAATTAACATTATGGAAGTGAACATGTTGTATTGACTTTAACACACTGACTTGTAATATTACTCATTAATTTTACAGTATGCTGTTTAATATGAGAGACTTTTAATTGCTCTATATTAACATTTTAAAATATTGACTCCAGTATAAAATTAGACACCTTCTCTATATTGCCTGGTTTTCAGGTGTTAAATTTTTATGAATTAATTTCATGTGATATGTTTTGGTATGACTGGAAATCACATGCGTTAAATCCTCTGGTATTGTAATCGCCTTTGTTTTATATTTCCAGCTGCGTACTCATCCAGCTGGTGTTAAATCTAATAATGTAATTAAGGGGTTGGTGGAGAGGATGTGGAGGTGTTGTAATATGTTGAACATTCAGATATTACCAACCATAATGATTTGCCAAAAGAAAAGAACAATATACACTTTAAAGTAACTCAGACGAGCCTTGTAGGATTTTAAAACTAAAAAGACTTCACTGTACATTCTTTTTTCATTAAACTGGATGTTCATCATTTTATTCAGTTATTACAAATAAGGCAGTTGGCTGAATTGCACTTTCTGAAAAATATTTGGTAACATAGAGACCATTTCCAAGTCGTCTAATTCTATATTTCATAGTGACAAACTGGCTATTCGTGCTTTGAGCTAAAGAAACCTATTGTTTTAGTTTCTACAGTAGTTGTAGACTTCACTTCCTATCATTCCATTGTTTACACCCAACTAGGACAGACTGGGCCAGTGCAAAGCAGCTCCTGGGTGATGGAAACTTCCTGAAAAAGCTAATGGACTATGACAAGGACAATATCAAACCTCAGATTCTTCAGAAGCTGCATAAATACATTACTAATCCAGACTTTGTGCCTGAGAAAGTGGAAAAAGTGTCCAAGTCCTGCAAGTCCATGTGTATGTGGGTAAGAGCCATGGACCTGTACTCAAGAGTTCTGAAAGAGGTTGGGCCCAAACGTGAGAAACTGGCTGCTGCTCAGGTGAGTCTAGTTATTTTTTTTATGTTGATACATAGATAATTTCTATTGCATTATGAATGTGTAACTGCGTATTGTTTGCTGTTATTATTAATTTGTTTTGTTTTTATCAGGCCGAGTTAGATGCAACAATGTCCACCTTGAAAGAAAAGCAGAAAAAACTACAGGAGGTGGAGAACCAAATCAAAGCTTTACAGGAGCAATTTGAGTCCAGTGTGGCTGAGAAAGAGATGCTGGGTGAGAGAAAAAGAGAGAGATGAAGAGACAGATAGCTTCCACGACTGCATAATTATTGAATTTATTGAAATGTATCACTAAGTGTGCTTAATGATAATAATGCAATAACAAAAAGCAAGAAATTGTGTTGGGGCCAAATAAAGGGATTAAAAAAAAAAGGATAATGGAATTGAGTAGAGGATTGAAGAATGGTTATTCTTGGATTACTGTGCAAAGTCAGGTGAATTAAATTTACATTTATAACAAATAGTGCTGCAGGGAATTATGTATTTTTACATGCTAAAACTCATCTACTCGCTAGTTTGCTTTTACTGCCTCATTGTGTGTATAATCACACTCTTTTGGTCTATTCTAACTTTCTAACATTCAGGGAAAATATTTAAGAGTTGTTAGAAACTTAGAGTGATAGTGATGTCATGCAACCATGGTGTAGTTCGTTTACAGCCTTCATTCAGCTTTTTTATTTATGCCAACTGTATATAGACTTCAAAATTCAGCTGTGATCATTTGTGAAGATTATCATGATGAACACAACATAATGAATCATAAACATATTGGTCGCAGAGGGTTGGATTATTCTGCAATAATCCAATGGAAGGCCAATGTAAAAAAAATCCTATTGGGTATTTTTTAAGAAAACTGGTGTGGCCTACAAAAATACATTATCACTGCAGTGTTCTATATATGGTGTGGGTTCAGTAATTGTGGGATTTTGTGTGTATGAGTGAAGTGTTCATGTTGTTTTTATTAGGGATGTACAAAAGTACATATTTCTATGTCAACTAGTCAGGTTGTCGAAATGACTAGTTGACTAATCTTATGAAAGCCTGGACCAGTTTAGATGGGATTTTTAAGGGACTGTTGACATAACTGTTGAACTGTTTTTAAGGTGCCACACAGTGTGCCTATATGAATCTGTGTGTATGTTTATCTGTGTTTGTGTGTGGGTTGTAGATAAAACCAGGGTTCTGACCGAAGTACGTCTGGGTCGGTCAGGGAAGTTAACATCTGCTCTGGGAGACGAGCAGGTGCGATGGCAGGAAAGCATTACTTTTTTTGAACAGGAGATCCACAACGTCATTGGAAATGTGTTCATCGCTGCTGCATGTGTGGCTTATTACGGAGCGTTCACCTCCCAATACAGACAACTGGTAGTGTATTAGATCCCAAGCTTTTCTCACTCCACAACATGCCTTAATTATAAAATGCCACTGAGTATATTACATATCTGGCAAGTCTTTAAAGTCAAGCCTGTCTTATCCTCTTAATCATGACCTATGTCAAATGCCCACCTTACCGAACTATGACACATCAAAACAGAGTTCCCCTTTAGCTTACAGAATACTATGTGCATGTGATTAATGAGCATTTTTTTTGTGTCATGTAGCTTATAAATCACTGGATCACAAGCTGTCAAAACTTGGGAATCCCAATCAGTGACAACTTCAGTCTTATCAGCATTCTAGGAGATCCCTACGAGATCCGACAGTGGAATGCTGAAGGGTTACCGCGGGATAATGTTTCAACAGAGAATGGAATCCTTGTGATGCGGGGACGCCGCTGGCCACTCATGATTGACCCTCAAGATCAGGTGACCTCTAACATTCCCAAACCTTCCATTAATGCTGTGTTCCAGTGCCTTAGCAAGGCAAGTCACAATAACAATTTTTAATTTAATAATGACATTTATAGTCCTTTAAATAGCACTAAACTAGATAGTTTCCAGCCCCAGTGCCTCACATAACCATTAAAAGTAATTAATCTCTTCATGAAAGGGTTAAGATGGATCAGTTCATTCAAAAGCAGCTTATTTTCAGGTTGAAAGGATGCTAATAGGTTTTTTTCTGGCTGGCAAAGCAGCTGCCACACACTGTTTCAAGACGATCATTATAGTTTACCACATGCAAACTTGATAGTGGCATCAACATTTATGATAGCCTAACCACAGACTTTCCCCACTGTTGCAACCAAGGCCAACATGGATAGGCTCAGGAGGAGCTACTGCCCTCAAGCACTCTGAATTCCTAATGTAGACACTGTTAAGAGACTGCAGAATTACGACAAATGCCCACATGACACCAGACACTACAGTACATTCCATTAATATATAACACTGACTATATCTCTCATGCACATTTGACCACTACCATGTTTTACAGATGTGCTTGACAATTTTTTGTTACATTTGCACATTGGTAATTTATAAGTTTTAGTATGGACACGCTATATATGAGCAGTATAGAGTGTACATTTTTACACAGCATTCCATGTTTTTGGCCATGTTTTCCAACTTTTTTTGGGGGGGGGGTTAACCCATGAGTTGATTACATTTAACTCGGAGTAGGTTGGATAAATGAAGTATTTTAACATTGGAAATTTACACTACTGTTTAAAATTCTGGAGTCAATAAGATTGTTTACAGTGTTTTTGAAAGAAAACTCTTATGTTCACCAAGGCTGCTTTTATTTGAAAATGCAGTATTTTAATATATATTTAAAATGATTTATTTCTGTGATGGCAAAGCTGACTCCAGTCCTAAGTGTCACATAATCCCTTAGACATCCTTCGAATATGCTGATTTGGTGCTCAAGTAACATTTGTAATTATCATAGATTTCTAGATTTCTTTAATAGAAAGGTCAAAAACACAGCATTTATTTCAAATAGAAACCTTTTGTATCATTGTAAATGTTTTTACTGTCATCAGAAATAAAGTATTAATTTCTTTGAAAAAAAAAAAAAAACAGCGATCCCAAATTTTGGAACGGTAATGTATGTTTACATTACAAATGGAAGTAACATGGAGCTACCTCAATAGATCTATTCTCTATGGATTCCTGTTTTGCATTTCATATAGCCTGTGTCATCAGGACATAAATGAGTGTGTCAGGTGAAGGGCATCTTTAATAGCAGAGTGTTGTTCAGTTGGTTAGAGATGGTGTCACAATGGTTCGAAGAACTGCCTTCGCAACCCAAATAGGAAAACAACCAGCTTCCCTGCATTACCATTCAGATATCTTTCTCCCATTCCAACCTCTCCATTTTCATTACTGTCCTCCGGTTTCAGCACGTTTGCCCATCGTTCTCCTTTTTTCTTCTGCTCTTTCTTGTCATTTGTGTTTTAGTCTCTCTCCATCTGGCTCTTGGGAGACTTCTGTCTTCTGGAGAGACTGAAACAGACATTCAAACATCAGTCACACATTTACATACACACAAAAACCATGACACAAACACTCTACAATCAACTCATCTCCACTCTGTATAGTGGCATTGATGTCATAATGCTTAGATGCATGTCTCAAACACACACACATTTCTATATAGTACAATACTTAATTTCAGCAGAATCTGAACCCAGATTCTTTACAAAGGGACATCTGTCACATCCTTTTCATCTGACAAAGATGTTTCTCTTTATCTGTTTTTCTCTTCATGTCTCTCTGTCACACATACATGCACAAATATACTCATGCACTCAAGTCGTAGTATGAGAATAAAGTCAAAAAACAAAGTCATAGCAATTCAAGATTAAAGTCATTATATTTCGAGAATAAAGTGGTAGCAAGGCCAGTATATTGTGTGAATAACGTTAATGTTCAATGTATTTAATTAAAAACAGCAATAAAACATTCTAAAGGTTGAAGTGTTCTCCTCAACTTAAGTTATATTGTTGTCTTTTATGAGGTAAATAATGTTAAGTGACTATTCACAAGATGTTTTATTCACAGTATAATAAATGATTGGAAATAACATTTCACGTCATTAAATCCATTCATTATTTGTAGCGCGCCAGCCACCCAGTAATCGCAATAAGCTTTGTGTGTTGTTGCTTTTAAAATAACACAGCTCAGCTTTCAAATTCTGTCAGTTTTATCACGAAATACAAATTATAAATGTGTTTTTCCTTTTTATTACAAGTTATAGAATGATATAAACGTGAAGGAACATCAGAAGGCATAAAACGCAGTATAATTTAATGAAACTAATGTCTCATTGTAATTGAAAAGATGATTGATTCACATGCTGTTTAAACTGAGGTGAATATAGCGATCTGTCACGCCACATTAAAGAGCGGGAAAAACACATCATTGTAAGACATATTGTTTGTATTTCACTATTAAACTGACAGAATTTGAAAGCTGAGACTGTGTTTTATATTAAAAGTACCAAAAGCACAAAGCTTATTACAATTATTGGGTGGGTGGCGCACAACAAATAGGCTAATGAATGTATTCGAATACGTGAAATATTATTTCCAAGCATACTGTCCTTGCGAGTATATGACACATGGGATGATTTCTGCTAATAGTCCCACATACTGTATATTAAAATCAGTTGTCAGGCCACCGGAATTTCTCCCGGTGCCCCCAATATTGCATGTACGACTTAATTCTCATCATTTTGACTTTATTCTAAAAATATTATGACTTTATTCTTGTATTGCTACAACTTTATTCTCGTAATCTTGTTTTTCTTTTATGTGGCACTAAAATGCCGTCGTACATAGGCATGTAACTGTCATAATGAAAAAAAGCATGTGGCAAAAATGTTTTTAAAACAATTATGATATTAATGGGTTATTCATGATGACGTACTCTCACATGTATTCAAGAAGTAAGGAAATCTGTTATTACTTTTTTTTTTATTTATGGTAACACCACATTGCCTTTTTACAGTCATGTAATGCAGGCTTTTACATTTTATATCTAGGCAAATCGTTGGATACGGTCTAAAGAGACAAAGAATGGTTTAAAGGTGATCAAGCTAACCGATGCAGGTTTCCTCCGTACACTTGAGAACGCCATCCGGCTGGGCATGCCTGTACTTCTGGAGGAGGTAAACTTTGACCCTTCTTTCACTTTTGAAATTTTGTAGTCAAATGTAAATACAAATAAATTGCTGAAATAAAAATTTGAATATTTAAAATTACGGATTAGAGTTGATAGGATCTGATAACTGATATCTGATTGACTTTGAATGATTTAATTCAGTCTTAAATGAGTGATTCTGTAGTGAGTTTATTAGTTCTGACTCTTGCCAGATGTGATTTTCTGATGAATCTAGTTTCAGTCATGTTTGTTTTCACTGCTGACAACTGAGGCTTATAGTTTTCCCCTAGCATCTATTTTTAGATCAGTTTTAAGAACAAGGATCAGACATCTGTACCATACCAAGAGATCTAACATAAAAATGAAACTGAATGCTGAATATTTATCATAACTAGAAAATGAACAAATATCATGCATTTCACTTATACAGTATTTGTGTTTACAGCTAAAAGAAACTCTGGACCCTGCTCTGGAGCCCATTCTTCTGAAGCAGACGTTTGTTTTAGGTGGCAGAACGTTGATCCGACTTGGAGATTCTGACATTGACTATGATAAAAACTTCCGATTCTACATGACCACCAAAATGGCCAATCCCCACTACCTCCCAGAGGTATGTGTGTGAGTCTGAGCAAATGACACAGAAAACAAGATAAAAATACATAAAATTATATTTACAAGAAAACAAACAAAAAAAGCACCACCATATTATATAAACATTTATTGTTTTCAATTTTTCATTTTATGTAAAATATAAATATTTTAAGTAATTGTTGTGGTTATCTTTATTTAATCTAGTTCGTGTATCAGTGTAGTATAAGTTGTGTTCAGCAGTGGTTAGTACAAGTGCTTGGTGATTCGTCAGATTTCCTAAAAGGCTAATCATGGGAGCCCTTTTAGCAGGAGCATCTGTAACCTTAACAGCCTAATTGTTTGGTGTTTTAAGAACAACACTCTTTACGATTATGTCTGCGTACAAAAAGCATGGCAATATTTCGTCAGCAAAGAACATTTCTGAAAAAAACAAAAAACAACTGAAAGTTAATCAAAGGCACCATCAAACACTTAGAAGGATTGTGTCCAAACAACACAAAATTACTGCAGCAGAAGTGACAGCAAACCTCAGTATTCACCCTGAAGACCATGTTTTCACAAAAACCAAAAACAGAGAACTTCACAAAGCCAACATCCATGAAATTGCTAAAACTTTAATCACAGACACCAGTGCTAAAATGCGAAAAGATAAAGTCATGATCATGAAACCTGGACAGTTGGAGCACCAAGATAAACTTCGATATCTGCCCTGGCCTTGTCAAATCACCTGAATTGAATAATATCAAGCCACTGTGGGCAGTTCTTAAAGTAGAGTGAGAAACATATTCCCATCTCCAATATCTCTGAAGCAAGTTGCAGATGTTCTGATATACAGCATTCTACTGGAGACTATTCAAAAGTTTGCATATTAATCTATTCTGAGAAGGTTGGAGGCTGTATTAAAAGCAAATTGTGGTAGAAAGAAATATCATCCATTTCCTAGGTGCACATTACTTTTTCCAACCCCAGTATGTGACTGTTAATTCATTCTTCCCTGCAAATGTCTGACCCCCGCAGTCTTTTTGTTACATGTCATTACTGTCAGTGTTTCATTAGCAGCTCATTGTTAATTTATCCTCTCAGACTATTGTGCAAATGGCAGGGGGGATTTTAGAAAGCATTCTGGAGTCAAGGTTGACACCTGTTTAAGGTCAACTAGATTTGGCACTGTAGCAAACTGGACACGGCTGGCACCAGCCCTTCACATATCTGTTGTGGCACCACCTTGTGCACCAATCCCTCCCTGGCTCCACGCCATATCAACTCTCGCTGCAAAATTCTGGGGTGGATGCGGATCAGCGCCCACCTGCCAAGAGACAATGCCCTAGCAATCATAACAGACAAGGCCACGGGCAATAGCGCTTGCAGCAGGCAGAGAGCACACCGCCAGATACGGTTGCCTGTCAAATGGGGATGTGCCGTTGTAAGCTCCAGCATTAGAGACAGGACAGACCTGTCATTTCAGCTTATATGAAGAGAGAAGAGCTGTGCTGACAGACCAGTCTGGACTCAAGAAACATTCTCTCAGACAGACAGCAAATACAAAGCACATAGGGCCAATCAAAGCACAAAGTGTGCCTCTAGAGGATTTTAGAGAGGAAAGGTAGCATCTCAGGGAATACATTCAGCAGATAATGCCAATCATTATTTACATGCCCCTAAATAATACATGTTTGAGCTATTTAGAATTACAGGTCAATTTTGTTCTTAATAATTCAAATTTGAATGATTTTCTGCCTTTCTCAGAGCCACCAGTGTTATCTCGTTAATGTCTAAATGATGACAAGGTGGATAAAACCAGAACAAGTTATTTATGTAGCTTGCTTTCAATTAATGTTGATACTGTACAAAGTTATGGTATGACCCTTTTAAGCTACACATCCATAATTGTTTTGTGACTTATTTGTGTCAGGTGTGCATCAAAGTGACAGTCATCAACTTCACTGTTACCAAGTCTGGACTGGAAGATCAAATCCTCAGGTAATCCCGTGCTTTGAATATTCAGATTCAATTTAAAAACAAAAAGCACATGAGACACATGATGTTAATTTTAAACTTTTTAAAATCTGCTATAAAGAAAAACTTAAAGTTAACATTTTGGCTGTGCTGAAAATCTTATCTTTTACCTAATTTGATGTGTCCAGTCAAAAATGCTTGTAAATCTCTCACGATATTATATTGTCAACAAATCTTGGATTCAATCTTTTTGTCAAGTCTTTTTTTGTTTCAATTATCACAGGTTTTGTATTTCTTTTTGAAATTGATTGGTCATAGGCCTCATTGATCTGAGCCTATGAACCTTTTTGAGTGAAGAAATCATTATTTGTGGATAATTTTGTCAATGTTCACTCAAAAACATAAGGCACATAATACTGAATCTAATATTTGTTAATAATATAGCAAATTGAGAAATTTATAAGCAATTTTTTCTAGGCCGTTCAATTTTGTAACAATGTAGGAAGTTATAAAGTCAGTATGTTTTAGTCCAATGCAATAACTTGCAATTTTAGGAAAAAGGAAATTTAAGTCCTCCAGAGGTCTAAAATATTCACCTAGGAGACAGTAGCTGAATCAGAGGTGTTTATTTTTCTAAAAGCAAGGAATTATGGAATAATGCAGTAGCATAAGGGTTGTAGGTTTCTGTCTTTGCTTTTTATATCATGGTAAATGTATATGAAAACCATCACTCCCTGCCTCAAATCCTACATTGTTATAGACTTTATTATTGCTGTATTTTCTCATCTGTTCATCTATTGTCTGAACTACAGACACATGTTTAAGAAATACACTTTCACTTTTTACTACCACCCATCGTAGGTGGTCCAATCACAGCTGGTCAACAAAGACACATTACTATTTACAACTGGTATTAACATGCATCATATGCAAACATATTTCATTACACAAGTTGACATAAGACATAATGACATAATGTTGTCTAACATTAAATATTATTTGATATTTATGATGATTATTTATTTAAATTATATACCTCTTACCAATTACCACTGTGTAAAATTTTGATTGACATGTTTTGATTGTTTAATTTTGTCTATACCCAGTGATGTAGTTCGTCTGGAGCGTCCTGACTTGGAAGAACAGAGAAACCAGCTGATAGTTCGCATCAATGCAGACCGGAACCAGTTAAAAGCCATTGAGGACCGAATTCTCAAACTGCTCTTTACCTCCGAGGGCAACATCCTCGACAATGAGGAGCTTGTACAAACATTACAAGAGTCAAAGGTCAGTGGTTTGGGGTCAGAAGTTTAAAGAGAGGGCATAGTTATGAGTTTTTTACTGATCTATAGTAGTTTCAGTGTGAAGACAGTACTTAAACACTTAGTGAGCAGAGTAATAGACATCAGTAGGCCAGTAATTATATATAAAAGCAGCTGAAGATGTTATTTTAACCTTTGTTTACCCTAAAGCAATATGAATTCATACACTACCGTTCAGTTTGGGGTTTGAAGTCTCTTATGCTTACCAAGGTTACATTTATTTGATGAAAATACTGTAAAAACTGTAATATTGTGAAATATTAGTACAATGTAAAATACTGTTTAATAAACTGTTTTCTATTTTAATTTCTTAAAATATATCTTGTTTCAAAGGTGAATTTTCAGCAGCCATTTGGTGCTCAAGAAACATTTTGATTGAAAACGGTTGAGATATTTTTGTGGAAACCATGATTCTTTGATATATAAATGCAGTTCAAAAGAACATTTATTTTTCTTCACTGTCACTTTTGATCAATTTAATGCATCCTTGCTGAATAAAAGTATTAATTTCTGTCAAAAAGCCAATTTTATTGACCCCAAACTTTTGAACTGCAAGTTAAATCCACCAGCATTCACTTCAAAAAAAAATCTTGGAAAGGAATCTAACAAAACTGAAGTTAGCTCTGAAATGGACTTGCATCATTTGTTTGCAGAAGCCACTTTGTTTGATAATTTATGTAATTCAATGACATTTATTTATTTTAAGTGTCCAGGCGCTTTTCGTTGCCACTGTTTATCTAATAATTGTCATTAAACCTTTTTTCCGCTATGCTAATGACTGCTGCATATAAAAAGGAGAGGTTTACTTCACAAACAATGCAAATGTCACAGTCAACTAAAAAGATTATGTGAACATTTGGGAATGAGGGCTGACACATTTAATCTTTTTCTTCTGAGGATTTGTTTTAGGATTTGGAAATGGAAAAACAAATGTCATGTTTCCTCTTGTGTCACTATCACAAGCAATTCAACATGAGCATTTTACCATATTTTTGAATAATTTCTGTAAAATTCTATAGTGTGACACTATATAAAAAGTACTCCTCTAGATTTATAGTACAGTACAGTTGTGCCAGCATTTGTAATGCTGCCTTGATGTGCATAATTTCTTTAGTGAATCAGGTGCAAAACCAGCATAGATGCCGCTTACTAATAAATGGCGCTTTCACTCGGCACAATACATTTTTAGCAAATTCCCCTGACATAGTGTGTTTGTGCCAAATTTGAGCAAGCAGAAGAATCAGAGGCACAGATTGCACGTCACTGTCCACCTTCCGCCTCCAACAGAGAGTAATGAAAGGCTGAATGGGAGGTACAGATAGATTGATAGATGAACGAAAGGTTGGGCCGGCAATGAACGAAGTATCCATCTTAAAGGCAAAAACAGCTCTGTCTCCGTCTGACACCTCTGCTACAGTTTCATGTATCTTTGCGACACTGATACTGCTGTCAATGTGGACGACTTTATAGCTCCTTTCGCATTTTAAGATGCTTTATAAACACATCAAGCTGTTGAGTCATTACGTTTGTCTCTGTTTGGAGTATAACACTTACATTTGACATCAAGCAGATCTGCTGACAATTTATCCTATTTTCTCTTGCACAGGTAACATCTCAGGCCATTAAATCTCGGCTGGTGGAGGCGGAGATGACAGAGGAGATGATCAACGCAGCCAGAGAGAAGTATCGCCCTGTTGCCACACGTGGCTCCATCATTTACTTTGTCATTGCCAGCCTGTCTGAGATTGACCCCATGTACCAGTTCTCCCTAAAGTACTTTAAACAGGTAATTTCAATCTAGAGCAGACATTTTGGAATATTATTTCAGGATGTAATGTAAAAAAAATATTGATTAATTAATTAATTCATTAAAAAAATAAAAAATATTTTATTTAGAAATGTGTATGTAACAGTATGTATTTATATGTATGTATAGTTGTATGATTCAAAGTGACTTTCAGTGCATTTAAGGTATACATTTTGTCAGTTTACGCATTCCCTGAGAATTTTCCTGAAATGTCTTTGCAGTTGTTCAACAACACTATTGAGTCATCAGAGAAGCACAGAGATCTGAGCATGAGACTACAGATCCTGTTGGATCAGACTTTGCTGAGCGCCTACAAGAACGTGTCTCGTGGCCTTTTTGAGCAGCACAAGGCCATCTACAGCTTCATGCTGTGCGTGGAGATCATGATGCAGAGGGGAGAGATCTCCCAGCAGGAGTGGCAGTACTTTCTGCGAGGAGCTGGAGGCATGGAGAAGGTCAGGGATGTTGAAAGGGCATATGTGATAACAGAGAAAGAAAGAACACCTGTGTGTGTGTGTGTGTGTGTAAGTACTTACGTATGTGAGTTCTTATTCTGATTCTATAGAAGGCAATTATTCTTCTACAAATCTTGAATGGGATTTAATTGTGTTAATTGTTAGATTGTAGAGCTGTTTTCTAATTTTTCCCTTTCCTCAGGGGCCTGCAGTCTCTGCCCCCATTAAAAAGGCATCTCTCTAATGCCCCACGCTGTTATATTGTTTTAGTGTGCGTTGAAGCAATATGTTTTTGTGTGTATTTCAGTAAACTGAGTACAGTTCTGTTCTGTTGCTAAGGAAAACATCTCTGTTGCTATTGCTCATGGGTAAACCTAAGTATTAAACTTGATTCCAGTACCATTAGGGGCATGAATGAAACTCAAATAGTGTGGCTTGTTGAGAAGATGTGTGGATTGTATTTGCACTTTCACTCCAGTGTGTCTCCTGCACAAAATGTGAATCACCATTTACATATTACATGAGAGGTTGCGTTAAGTAAAACATTTCTCATTTACCAAATTTTATAAACCTTGACGGATATTTTTTGTGTTCCCTTATTTATGAACCTCTCGTTATAGGATGTTAATATGGTTTAGAAATTAAGGAAAAGAGGGAAATTCTCTGGGGAGAGAAATAAGAGAAGAAAAGATTCCAAGTGTAATAATCCAATATGCTGTCCATCATGCTTGTAACTAATTTTCTTCTGATGGTTTTATATTTCAGTCTACTCCAATGTTTGTCAACATTTTTGTACTAAAATCAATTATGACTTGTTGCTTGATCAAAGTCCCTAATCTCAATTCATGCTCTTTGATGGCTTCTGACATGTATCAGTATGATGAAATATTACTTATGCAGCCTTATGCACAAACACACACACACACACACACACATTTTCCTGCTTCCCTCTGCAGGAATTGCCAGAAAAGCCAGAAGTGCCATGGTTGTCTGATTTTGCCTGGGAGACTTGTTCTAATCTAGAAGACCGACTACCATGCTTTAATGGCATTAAAAAGGAGATCATATCCACACCTATATCTGTCAAACTGGGTATATTCTTCCTGCTTCATTAAAACATCACTGGCTCATACTTACACAGTTTTTTGAAAAGCATCAATTACAAAATGGAAATCGTACAGTAATTCTTATCTTAATGCTATTTTTCCTTGTCTCTTTTTCTCAGGGCAACTAGAGGTAACAATAAACCTTGAACAGTGGGATGGGTATGTTACTGACCTTCCTCCTTTCTCAGAAGACATACCCTCTGAGAAACAGCCACAGGTCAGAGGTCACTGGAATCAGCGACTTGGGGCCTTCCAGAAACTTATTCTCATCAAGAGTTTTATGGAGGAGAAGGTAAAAAAGAAAGAAAGAAAGGTTGACTTACTACGTAAGACTGTTTCCGCCAGAATCTCACTATTCTGACTTTATTTCTTGCAATTCCGAGTTTATTCTGAGATAAATTCACTGATTCTCAGATTAATTCAAACAATTTTGAGTTAACATCTCACAGCTCTGACTTTTCAGCTGAATAAAAGTAGTATTTAAAAATAAAAACAAAATGAATTAATAAATGAATGAATAAATACAGTAAAAAAAATCTTACTGACACCAAACTTTTGAATGGTAGTGTATTTAATGCCTTTAAGCTGTTCAGATGATGTTGTATTGTTCCTGTATTGTGCTTAATAGCAGACCAGCATATATGCTTTGATATTAATAAGCTGTAATTTGTCTGTGTGTATATGTGTTACAGTTCCTGTGTGTGTCAAGTAAGTCTGCTTGAGTTATGTATCGTTATCAGCTGGTATAGCTTCATTGAAAAGTATTTCAAGTCTATTACTCTGTGTGTTTTCAGGTTGTATTTGCAGTGACTGAGTTTGTTATCATTAGTTTGGGACAACAATTTGTGGAGAATCCCCCAGTGGATCTTGCAACCCTGTATGCAGACATGTCTCCTTCCATTCCCCTGGTCTTTATTCTAAGCACAGGCTCAGATCCAATGGGAGCGTTCCAGCGGTTTGCCAATGAGAGAGGATACCAAGATAGGTACTTGTACATGCACTGTGACATTCATACACCGTTTACTCACTCACTTCCCAAGTGTCACTCCCAGTTAAGTGACACATGTAAGTACATACATACATGATTGAATACTCAGAGTGTTGTACATTAACTTCTGCTGAATATATTGATTCATATTGAATGTGTGATACATGTTTCAGATAGCTTACAAACAGATCTCCTAAAAATAATAAAAAACTTTAATATGTGATATATATGAAGAGGGTTTCTTTGCTGCCCTGGTTCTCCTGCAAGAAAGGCTTCCAAAAAAGGGAACCGCGGGACCCGACCAGATTTTTTGCGCTGCGAGATTAAATTCCCGAATAAAACGTGGTCGGTAACTTTGATGTAATTTGAACGGGAGGGGGCGGTCTAACAATATCCCGTTCCCAACGTCCATTCAGAACAGCATATCTGCGCTTTATTCTTATTGACCACCGGTACAGCCTGCACTCAGACTGTTATGCACGTGCTGCATGCCTGCTTTCGTCACACGTTGTATTTGCGGGGTCTGTGCGCAGCATGTGCATAACGATGCTCAGAGCAGCTGTACCAGTGGTAAATATACGGCTCTCAGACAGAACAGGCAGGTTGTAGATGAGTGACAGAGCAGAATAAGGATGGAGCAAAGTGTGGATGCGTCCTTGAAGGACGTTCAGCTCGGTTTTGTTTATATTTTGCTTAGCCTATAATTTTAAATGACAGATGTCGTATTTATTTATTTTTCTCTGCGACACTTTTCCCACTGTGTTAATAGAAAAATATCAAACAAATTTAGTATTTTGACAAGATGAATAAAAATAGCTTACAGGCTATTTTTGTACAACCTACATTTTTATTTTTTTCTCTCTGCGACACTTTTTCCTATTGTGTTGTAAATGTTAAATGAATTGTATCCTGACAAGACGAATAAAAATAAGAAATACAATTTTTGTACAACATTTTTATTTTCTCTGACACATTTTTTTTTACTGTTGCATAAAATATTAAACAAATTTTGTGTCTTAAGATAATTCATATAAATTCAAGTCAAAGTCAATAAATTCAAGACTCTTGACAAGACAAATAAAATAACACAATTTTGTGCAGACTATACACTTTGATTTGTTAGCCTATCTCTCTTTCAGTAGCGGAAATTTAAATGTGAGATTCTGGAAACGAGATATAAATTTAGCGGGAATGGTTGGGTCGAGAAGAAAATTATTCTAAACAAACAGTGGGTGAACAAAGAGTGTATATATACGTAGCGGGAGCGGGTGTGTGCGGAATATAACCTTGCGGGAGCGGGATTAAAAAAATAGTCCCACGCAGACCTCTAGCTTACACTCTTCACATTTTGCTCAAAACTGGGGTACCACAGGGATCAGTGCTTGGACCTCTATTCTTCTTTTTCCTACACTTCACTTCTACTTCAGATCCCATGCTTTTTTAGCATTGCTGTGCTCATTACATTCAGCAGTACACATACAGTAATTTCCTCCTCCTGTGGATGTGCCTCACCGACATATCAAATTTGATCACCTCAGCTGTAATTGTGATGAGTTCTTCTTTCATTCAGCCATGACATCCCTCACCAAATCTCTCTCTTTCTCATTCAGAGGTCACATAGTTATTGCCTCCTAGTGTGTATCATGACCTGGTGTCATCCTGGGATGCTCTTAGGGACCACATTACGATAGCAGCGGCCTTATTTGACCACTACTTTACTCATTTTCTCGTCCAGGTTGTCTGGAATTCTATTCTTGTTTGCCAACCAGCACCTGCTATATGTCTTCCATATTCCTAGAGTGGCTCCAAAATCCCTTTGCTCAAATGGTTTTTAACCCGCTCTAATTTTTTCATGTCACGCTTCTGCTCAGATCATTTTCTGGCTGCCAGAATAAATTCAAGACACTGTTTCTAGCTCACACTGCTGCCAATTTCCTGTATTCCCATTACTTGCAATAAATTGTAAACCTGAGCCTGGATGGTACTATCGGTCGCTTCTGCTTGCCAACTATGAGAACAGTTGATTCATTAGTCATTCCAACAAAGCCACAAGAAACACATTTTCAAAAGGTTCACCTACTGTCAAGGACTCGTATTAGTTTTGGATAGCCAAAAACTATCCCTTTAAATACAAAGAGAATCTTAGAAAAGTAAAGCTATTTATTTGATTTGCGTGTGTGTGTGTTAATATGTCATTTAGGCATGGGTGTATCTGAAATAATTGTAGTAACAATGATAGATCTGACAAACTTTGGCAAATCCAGTACCTACAATATAAACATTTGCATTTATTTTGAGTTTCTTGTATTGCAGGGTGAAATCAATCTCGCTGGGTCAGGGTCAGGGGCCTATTGCGGAGAGGATGATTATGGAAGCTCTGAAGACTGGCAACTGGATCTTCCTGCAAAACTGTCACCTTGCTGTGTCGTGGATGCTGGCAATGGAGGAGCTCATCAAAACCTTCACTGAACCTGGTTAGTTTGTATGTGTGTATAAGTGAGGTCTTGCTTTGTAGCCTAGTCCTTTAAATTAGGGGTCTTCAGCAGGGACCCCTACAACCCCAAAACAGTCATTCATTGTTTAATATCAAGGCTTGTGTAAAAAAATAATTTACTTTCAACCAAAGATAAAAGTAATAATGCTGAAGTTCAACTAAGCTAATGTTCAAAGGGTTGTTAGATTTTTTTTGTGTTTTTGAAAGAAGTCTCTTATGCTCACCAAGGCTGCATTTATGTGATCCAAAATACAGTAAAAACAGTAATATTTCATATAAAAACAGTAGTAATATGAAATATAATTTAAAATTATTATTTTTTTTTAATTATTATTTTAAAACGGATTTTAAAATGTGTTCCTGTGATGGCAATGTTGAATTTTCACTCCAGTCTTCAGTGATCACATGATTCTTCAGAAATCATTCTAATATGCTGATTTGGTGCTCAAAAAAACTCAAAATATTTCACCACAATAAATTTTTTTTCAGGATTTTTTGATGACAATACAGTTCTAGAGAACAGCATTTATTTGAAATTAGGGTTTTTTATTTAAAAAATTTAACTTTTGATCAATTTAATGCATCTTTGAAATTAATAAAATTATTGATTTCTTTAGAAATTTATCTTACCGACCCCAAACTTTTTAAACTGTAGTGTGCCATATTTGTTTGATTGTCTCTCCTGCATTAAAATATTAAGGAAATGTAAAAAATAAAACCCCTGCTTAAAGAATGAAATAATCCATCAAAATGTCATGCTTATTTTATTTATGACTTCTCCAGAACCTTGTCTCTGAAGCTGACACTGTTAGATCAGTATGACATGCCAAATAAACGTCAAATGAATGACTAGATTCACAAAAACTATTTTTGTATGTTTATATTTGTGTCTGTGTGCTTGTTTGTATGGTTCAGTGAAAATATTATTGTTCTGTTTTTAGACAGACTCACCTGTTTTGCACCTGCTTCTACCTTTTATTACAGAGTGTGTGTTGCACATGTGAATCCCCTATAAAGCTATTTTGTTGTCCTGTTTTCTGTTGTCCTGTTCTTGTACGACCTTTGCAGACACTGTTATCCATGAGGACTTCAGACTGTTCCTTAGCTCCATGCCTACCAATGTGTTTCCTGTCACTGTATTGCAAAACTCTGTCAAGGTAACACAAAGACACACACTTGCTTATACATACTTAAAAGCTTTAGAAACTGATAGTCATAAAGTTCTGTGAGTGCTCACAAACAAGTAGTGATTTTTCAGGAAAGCATTCACATGCCTTTATCTCATTTTTTATCTTTCGGGGAGGAAAACATACATCAGTATAGAGTGAAGCTTCACGCATCAGTGGCATCCATAGGCTGATGACATGCACATATTTTTACCTTTACATGTCATTCATCCTTCTAGCACTGGGATATGTCTGCATGTATATCAAATTAAAATTTTAGTCACACTAACACAGTCACACACTCCTGCAAAAAGAAGATAACACTTCACAAGGAGGAGCGCTTTCATATTTTATTCACTCTCAACCTAATACATTAACACCCCTGTGCTCACGTCCCTATCATTTAAACCCTAGCTTTACCAAATCACTGAAACCAATAGTAGTTTATAAGACCTTAAACAATGTTTCATTATAATGAAAGTGCAGTGACGTGGATGTCTTTAAGCAGTCAGACTTTTAGAGTTTGTAACTAAGTTTATGAATTTTAGCAGTTCTATTTTGTCTTTGGCTTTAATTTCTGTTTTGTTGTTAATATGCTTGTGTTGCCAGGGAACTAATGAGCCTTTGTTAATGTGATGGTAGGTTACTAACGAACCCCCAAAGGGTCTCCGTGCCAATGTGAGACGCGCCTTTACTGATATCAGCAGTACGTTCTTTGAGGAAAACATCCTTGGCAGGAAATGGAGGAAGATAATTTTTGGAGTGTGTTTCTTCCACGCCGTCATTCAGGTCAGGGCTCAAGGGTTGAAAATTCAGTGTATAGCCAATAATGGGGGGTTCTATTCAGTTTGAAGCCTATAGAGATTATAAAGTTTAGAAACCTTATGGAAAGCCTTGTGTTTTTCTTGCCATAAAATACGAGCAGGACTGGTGTGGAATGCTAATGCAGTTTATATGATTAAATAAAAACAATTGGATGGAAACTTTGCAGCTTATACTGTATGGTAAACTTGTTTTAGGTTAACTTTAAATTTATTTCTGTTTATTTCTTATGTGTCTATGATTTTATATAAGAACAGCTTCAAACCAGTGGTAAAATTTACAGTAAAAGTTCTGATTTCAAAAGTTTGGAACCTGTACTACTTTTTTTCAGGATTCTGTTGAATAAAAAGTTTTTATTTTCTACAAATATTTTAATAATAGTCTTCACTATCACTTTACTTTTATTAGTTTAATACATCCTTGTTGAAAAAAAGTATTAATTTCTTAAAAAAAAAAAAAAAATATTTACTGACCCCAAACTTTTGAACAGTAGTGTATATTGTTACAAAATATTTATATTTTAAATAAATGCTGTTATTTTTAACTTTTATTTTAAGCATAATATCGTTTGGAATTATATTGCAGGTCTACATTTAAAATGCTTAATATGTTGATATTTGTTCATATACATACTCTACTCATATACTATGGTTGCATTATTTTGAAAGTATTTTATGCTCTCAAAGGCTGCATTATTTATTACAGCGAAAACAGTAATGTTGTGAAATATTATTTCAATTTAAAATAATTGTTTGCTTTTTTAATATATTTTATGCAAAGCAATTACTCGCGAAAATCATTCTCATATCTTGTTTCTGAGATCCTGACCCTTATTATTATCCATGTAATTATCAATGATCAATGTATTATCAATGTATCAAACCAAAAATGGTTGTACTGCTTAATATTTTTGTGTAAATTGTGATGGGAAGTTTTTTGTTTGCTTGTTTGTTTTCTTCCCAGGATTCTCTGATGAGTATAGCATTTATTTGATACAGAAATCATTAGAAAAATTTAACATTAATCTAGTTTGAAAAATTGGCCAATTATTTGCAGATTACTACATGTTCAAGAGGGCCTTACTAAATCACATCCTCTAAATCCTACCCTTATTTTTCTGTAAGTTTTTTTTTTCTCGTACGTGTGTGTATGCTTTTATGTATGTATAGGAGAGGAAGAAATTTGGTCCTCTGGGCTGGAACATCCGTTATGAATTCAATGACAGTGACAGAGATTGTGCTCTTCTCAACCTAAACCTCTACTGCCAGACAGGACATATACCCTGGGATGCTCTTATATACATCACGGGTTTGTGTGTGTTTATTGCAGAAGTATTTATAGCATCAATTATTGATCCACACTTTCACACGTTTCTCTCAGCTGTTTCTCTGTGAGTTTGCTTAAGAAATAAATGTATAAAAAAGTATAAATAAAGTACTTTATTCATAAAGAAATAAAATATAAATATTAATGTGGTATGATTGAATTTTCTCAACAACAAAAAAACTTAGTGTCTCTTTCACTAAAAATTCTAAAAGGTTTTCTAATTGTTAAGAATGCATTGGTCTAAGTAGGCATCATTTTACAGACCATCAGCTGGTGAAAATAAATGTTATTAAATTTGGTGCAGCTGGTGGCATGCGGAGACTATAAAAGAATGTTTCAGTAATGTTATTATGAGAGGCTTTGGGAAAGACTCATTAAGGAAGCTTCACACAGTGTCAAACTGTCTCATTAATTCTTGGCAAGGTGTCAGTCAGTCATGCAATGAAATGGAATGTGTTTATGTGTGTGTTTTATTATCTTTGTAGGTGAGATTACGTATGGAGGAAGGGTGACGGATGCCTGGGATCAGCGATGTTTGCGCACCATACTCAAGAGTTTCTTCTCCCCAGCCACATTAGAGGACAGCTATACCTACTCTAAATCAGGTTCACATGTTTACTTAGCTAAATGGGGAACTCCATAGACTTCTGTTGTTTTTACTAGTGTAGTACTATAACTCTAACACAAAACTTTATACATTTTTACAATTTGAAAAAAAAACAAAACTATTTTTATACAATTTTTGCAAATGAGAGTGTCCCCAAAAGGAGGTTTTGTCAGTTTTTGCTCACTTCTGTGTGAAATTTGACCCCAAAATATGTGACCCTGGACCACAAAACCATAAGGGTCAATTTTTTAAAATTGAGATTATACATCATCACAATTTAAATTGAGATTTATACACCTGAAAGCTGCTGAATAAATAAGCTTTCCATTGATGTATGGTTTGTTAAGATAGGACAATATTTGGATGAGATAGAACTATTTGAAAATCTGGAATCTGAGGCTGCAGAAAAATCTAAATATTGAGAAAATCGCCTTTAAAGTTGTCCAAATGATGTTCTTAGCAATAAATATTACTAATCAAAAGTTTAGTTTTGATATATTTATGGTAGGAAATTTACAAAATATCTTCATGGAACACGATCGTTACTTAATATCCTAATGATTTTTGGCATAAAAGAAAAATGGATAATTTTGACCCATACAATGTATTGTTGGCTATTGCTACAAATGTACCCGTGCGTAAGACTGGTTTTGTGGTCCAGGTTCACATATGCATATACACACGCTCACGCTCACACTTATGACAAATAATATGGACACACATTTAGCTACACTCATCAAATACCAAATCTGGTATTCAGACTTGCAAGTCATGTAAATTAAAGATGGAGTGTGTATTTTTCCCACGCTGAAATACTTTCTGCTGTCCCAGTTTTTATGTGCAGTGACAACTATATTCACAAGTACTGACATATTGACTTCATTGGTCAACTTTACTAAAATTAGCTTTTTTATATATTTAGATAAATGTTACTGGCTAGGTAGCCATTTACATTTTGATTAATTTAACCTCTGGAGTCCTTTGGATACTGTTAATGGAAAGCCATTGAGGGTTGATGAGCACGAGGGGTGGGGGGAGTGTTTTTTTTTATTTATTTTTTTTTTTTTATTGGAGATTTTGTTTAGTGCCACTGCTCTTCATTGCAGACTTTATTATATTGACACCAGATCATTACACACTTCACCTCTAAGTAACCAAGACATTCTTTCCTTTTGTGCAGGGATTTATTTTGCTCCTAATTCAGACAGCTTGACTGAATATAAGCAATATATTGAGGATTTGCCACTGATCGATGATCCAGACGTCTTTGGCATGCATGAAAATGCTAACTTGGCCTTCCAGGTAATTCTCACCTCTTTTAACCGCACACAGAATAACAAACTCAGCAAACTAGTTCTGTAAGCTCTGCGCGGGTCAGTGGTAGAGGAGCCTCTCATTGCGAAAGGGGGAGAGAAATGACAGAGTCACCTTCACCATCAGCGGGGAAGACATCCCCTGCATCGTGGATCAGCCCATCCGAAGCCTGGGAAGACTTTATACATCTGGCCTCTCAGACAAGGATATGGGGAAATTCATCCTTCGGCAGCTGTCAGAAGGCCTGGCCAAGATCAACGCAAACCAGCTACCTGGAAACTACACGATGTGGTGTTATCACTTCATCTTGTACCCAAGGGTGATGTGGCCTCTGAAGCTGTGCGAAGTCACCTCATCAGCAGTAAGCCGGATGAAGGCAAAAGCCAACTCCTTCATCCGCAAATGGCTCGGCCTACCACGGTGCTTTTCAGCTGCTGGTCTGTATGGATGGAACTCACTCCAGGTACCCCTGAAATCCATCACCTTGGGCTATAGGCAGGAGAAGACAAGGCTGGTGATGGAATTAAGGGACTCCTCCGACAGGGCAGTGGCTGATGCAAATGCCAGAGTTGAGACTGGAAGGAAATGGAGGGCTAAGGAGGAGGTGCAGAAGGTGATGGGAAGACTGCAACATCAACAAATTGTGGGCATGGTCCAGACAGGGCGGGCAGGCCTTGGATGGAGCGAGCCACCCATCCTATGGTCCAAGGCAAGTAGGAAGGAGAGGAAGGACCTAGTTGTTGCAGAGGTCACCAGGATTGAGCAGGAGGAGCTCAGAGTAAGGTCTGTGGCACAGGGGCAGCAGGGGCGGTGGACAACTTGGGAGGGTGTCGCGAGCCGAGCAATCAGCTGGGCAGAGTTCTGGAAACTACCAAAGGCTCGGCTCAGTTTCCTCATTAGGGCAACATACGACAACCTCCCGAGCCCTAAAAACCTCCACCAATGGCTTGGAACAGAGCAATCCTGTGACCTCTGCGGGACCATCAATGCCTCACTCCAGCAT
Organism: Sinocyclocheilus anshuiensis; assembly: GCF_001515605.1. Lineage (NCBI taxonomy): Eukaryota > Metazoa > Chordata > Actinopteri > Cypriniformes > Cyprinidae > Sinocyclocheilus > Sinocyclocheilus anshuiensis. The sequence goes on along the minus strand of NW_015536800.1, from coordinate 206,685 downwards.
GTTCTGTCGGGCTGTAAAACAGCACTGACACAGGGTCGGCTCAGATGGCGGCATGACCAAGTGCTCAGGAAGCTGGCAGAGGTGCTGGAGAAAAGTCGGCAGGAGGCAAATAATCAGAGTCCATTAGAGAGTCGATGCAAGATCCACTTCCTCAGGCAGGGGGAACCCGCAATGCAAACCAGCAAGAGACCACCCGCCAAGCTATTAACACCAGGGGCGGGGTGGAAGATGGAAGTAGACCTGGGAAGGCAGCTCCAGTTCCCACAGGAGATATGCAGCACCACATTAAGACCAGACGTGGTGCTGTGGTCTGCAGCTGTGAAGTCAGTGATACTGATCGAGCTGACAGTGCCATGGGAGGAGGGACTGGAAGCTGCCTACGAGAGAAAGAAGGCGAAGTATGCAGACTTGGTCGCGGAGTGCAGAGAAAGTGGATGGAGTGTGAGGCTGTACCCGGTGGAGGTGGGAGCCAGAGGCTTTGTGGGCAGATCAATATCATGCCTGCTCAAGGACCTGGGACTACGGGGAGCCACACTGAGCAGATCCACCAAAGAGCTCTCTGAGGAAGCGGAGAAAGCAAGCCACTGGCTCTGGCTGAAACGACGAGACAAGGCTTGGGGAGTAACATCGAATTAGGTTTTGCTGCAGGGGGTGTCAGGGAGACGTACCTGTTCACTGCCCCGCCACCAGGAGACGTTCTGGGTTAAGGGGCGAAACGTCAATGAGCGGTGGTCCCCAGCTGAAGACCCTGCAGAAAACCACGTGGTATGCGGTCAGGTTTAGGCCTGCCTCAGGGAAGAGGACGCCCCTGCCATGCATAGTCCACCATAGGCACCGTAGGAGGCGCGACAGGCCTAAGGTCCAGCAGAAAGACCACCTCGCTGTAATGAATAATGTAAGTATGAGTATTTGTTCAAGTCCAGTATTTTAGAACTTATTCTGAACAATTTTGTGCTGTAACTTTATGCCATAAAAATTTGGTTACAGTAGGTTTTTGTCTAGTTCTCACAAACACAAGCCTGGTAAAAATACCAAGTATTTGACCCAGGAACTAGTACTTATGTAAGCAGTTGTTTAGTAGACTTTTTCTAATCTAAATCTTTTTACAATAGCATATAATCCACACCATCACCCAAGTCAAAGCAAGTTCCACTGAGGACCAGCTACAGAAATCATAATACCCACTGTTATCACCACTGTGAAAATTAATTTACTACACTGTGAAAATCCATTTATTACTGTAGCGTCTGGACCAATCAAACACACAATTTTTCATTTGATTTAACAAATCAGTTATTCATTAGATTAACAAATCATCACAGACCCCTCACCCAATAAACTGGGTGCCAGGATGTCTGCGAACAACACCAGCCCCCCCCCTGGTCCCCATGGCAACCAATGCTGATATCACTGGTTTTATGGCCCAAAGGAATGTGAGTTGGCAAGAGACAATACATCTGGCAAGTAGAGAAAATCACTACCTTTTCCATAGGAAGAGACACAATGCACAGTAGAAATGGACTCTTCTCTAATTAATCCATAGGAAAACCTTTCTTTGAATGAACACACATATCCTTGTATGTTAGACTAGTTTAAGTGTTTATGTAGTTAATAAAGTCTTACTTGTATCACACTTGACGTTGTTCATTGTTTGCTCATAACTGGAGTCCCTTAATCATGCAGATTTATGCTACAGGCTCTGTGTAGAATTGTACAGTAAGAAAGTTATTTCCCTTAACCAGGAAATTAACGTTCTTAGAATTGACAGACAGTTGACCCTGAGAGGTCAAGTAAATACAGCGGATCTAAATAGTTATAATTAATTATAACTAGTTATGATTAATTATTCATATTTCCCCGTGAGCTGATTCGCTACATTACCATATGACATCCATTGACAGTCCACACAACCAATCTTTCATGCATCAAAGCATACAAAAGACATGTTACAAGTGATTCATATGAATTGAACTATTAATTCCACATCTTCTAAAGAGACATGTTCATATATAAATACTGAATAAAAGCACATACATAGAGCTCATCAAATATGCCAGACACTTACTTGACTCACAAGAAGCTTTGAAGCTTGATAGCCCCATTCACGTATCCATGTTGAGTTACCAGAGTATTCATAAAAAAAATTCAATGTTTGTAAAAAAAAAAAAGATTTGGAACAACATGAATACCAAGAAATAACGATAGAATTTCCATTTTTGGGTAAACTGTCCCTTTCCACCTAATGCACCTAAAATGTTATTAAATAATATCAATCCACAAAATCTGTACAAATTTGTAATGCAGCCTCATAAATCTCACTGTGTGATACTGGAGAACTGGCCCCCCAACTGGGCCCCCACAGAATCCAATTTGTTCATAATTGACACATTTCGCAACATTGACACTATTATTAATAATTGATAAAAATTAGGTATTAAACTGAACTCAATCAACACTGAACTGACTGGAGCTGAATAATGATGCTTTTGTTTCGTAAGAGCACTTTACAGTTGAATTTGGATTTACCCCAGAAGTTTGCATCAATGATTCTGTTACTTTCCTGTTTAATACTGTAAGGCTTCTTTGAACCAATGTCTATAAAGCGCTATATAAATAAAGGTGACTTGACTTAAGCCATGTTTAATTCCAGTGTGACTGTCCTTGCTTTTTGTGCATTGCACGCATATTTAAGGAAAGATAAAGAGCACCTGCTACCTGACATACTGTATAACACACATGTGGGTCTTCTTTCCATCATTGAATACAGAGGCAGGAGACAATGACACTGATCAGCACCATTCTGGAAGTCCAGCCCCGCTCCTCTGCTGCAGGTGGAGGGAAAAGCAATGATGAGGTGGTTCATGAGCTGGCTGACTCCATCTTAGCAAGAATCCCTGGTTAGTCTCAAAACCCTGTAGCTCCTTTCACACAAGTCTATTGTCACTTCATTGTTATATAATACGTTTTTGGACCTGCCTGTGTGTGTGTTTGTATGTGTATCTGAGCAGAGAAATTAGATATGGATGCAGCAGTGGAGAGTCTGTTCTTGCAAGACTCAAACGGTAGAGTCAACTCTCTAACCACTGTGCTCGGACAGGAAGTAGACCGATTTAACTTCCTGCTGCGTGTACTTAAGGTAACATAATTTTTTTTTTTATTGTAAACTACAAATGATGAATTGATTACAGTGGCCAGTCCAACAAGAATGAATTATTGATCACACTAATCTCCCTGCTCTTGATTGTTTGTATTTGTGTGCTTGCATTTCTCTGCAGACTTCGCTATGTACTCTGCAGAAGGCAATAGCGGGTCTAGTGGTGATGTCAGAAGAAATGGAGAAGATTTATAACAGTTTCCTGAATAACCAGGTTCCTGATCACTGGTCTAATGCTGCCTACCCATCTCTCAAACCCCTCGGCAGCTGGGTGAGAGACCTCACCCTGCGCACCGCATTTATAGAGGTATGTCTGTGGAGTCAAAATGATGACACTAGTGTTTCCTATTAATTACCTAGACTGTGGAAGCTTGCTAATTTGTCCTACCTGATTCATGATGAACCGAAAATATTTTACACTTCTCATAACATAAAACATTTCTAATGTTGTGTTTTGCGCAGTTGCTTTGACAGCGCATTGTCAGTCAGACTAAAATCGAAATCATATATGGCTTAGTGCAATTATCATATCACAAATGCCTGCTATGTTAGCATATAATCTCAGATTGGCTCGGGTTCACACAGTAAATGCTGTGAAACCCATCTTGAAATTGCTGTCCATGTTCAAATTGTTTGGCTTCTTACAGTGTGTGCACTGAGACTTTGAGTTCACATTCAAGTCAGTTTTTTTTTCTTCTCAGTTTCAATTTGGTCACTAAAAGATGTCTGACAGACACCAGATTGATGCATTTTACTTTGCCACCATAGTCTCCCAAAATCCTGTTGGAAACACTGTGACACATGTAGTCTATATATATTTTAAAAGCTTGCTTACTTGAAATTTTGATGCATTTAAATCTTGATTATGTTATTCCAGTCGGTAAATCTTGACTATAATATTCTTGACGCTATTATTCCTAAAGCAAGGCATTAAAATACAGTAGTCTCTGGTTTAACTCTCAAAAGCTTATGCGCACACGCACGCACACACACACACACACACACACACACACAAACACACTTTTTTCCTCTGTATTCAGGAGGTTCACCCTCATTGTACATGGACAATTTCCTCTGGGTAGGGGATTCCAGTAAAGGCCAGTGATATATGAGTTGTGTGCTGTTGGTATTATAGTTCACAAATGGAGCTAGAGGGACCCACAGCCATTCCAAACAGCACACTCTGACACTCAGTCAAAAAAAGTTACATAAACAACTTCAATTTCCTCACTGTATATACTAGCTTCACTGTCTGGCATGCACATATGGTCATAGTTCTCTTGCACGGGTTGATGGGCACACCCAAACTGTTATCTCTGACCTGATGTGCTGTTCCGTGTGGCTGGTCTGAGTGCTCTGTTATATAACACACAGACATGCACGATAAGCTCATATTAATATGGATGAATTGCAGAAGTATGCTGTTTTTTAAATAAAATAAAAAAAAGGCTCAGAATATGTAACCGGACTAGTTTAAATTTCAGCAGTGAAGTGAGAGGTTTCCTCTACATCAGCATGAATAGACTGAGGTACACTGCATAATACTGTATAAGCCCACCATCATGTATGAAAAAGAAAATTTCATATTCTACCATGATATGGTGAAAATCAGGTTTAGGGAAGGTGGTGAAGAAGAACATGCACCTGCACAATCCTCATTGACATTTTTGTCTTGTTTCTTGTGAAGCAGAAAGTTTAAATTTTTGGAGGGTGAATGAGATTTGAGAGCTAAGCCAGAAGGCAAGATTTTCACTGAATAAATACAATTTCAGTTGTTTCTCAAACAAAACTTTTTGGGGAAAATGAGGTGAACTTTTTTTCTATACAAAGATTGTAGTACACTAATATAAGCATTTATTGTTTATCTGTTTGTAAATATCCAGATATTCTCCCCAGCAGTGTGATTATGGGTGGGTAGTAGTGTCCACCAGCTATAACCTTCAACCCTCTAGTTACTGATTCTTTCATATCATCTGAATTAGAAATGATCCAAGTCTGTTGGCTTTACCTTGAGCTAACTTCTTTCTCCCTTAGGTGGTAAAAGTTGAGTTTTTGCTTCTTTTTTGTTTTATTTTTGTTGACGTTTATTCTTCTTTTTATTTTGAATTGAGAAGTAGTATACATTGGTTGTATTTGTGTTTGAGCAGAGTTGGATCACAACAGGTCAGCCCAAGTCTTTTTGGATTTCTGGATTGTTTTTTCCTCAAGGATTCCTCACAGGCAAGTAACACGTTTGCTTACTTGCTCTGGCAAATGAAATAATATCCTAACAAAATTTGGCCTTGCTAATATAGGTGAAATCCAAATGTTTACAGTACTTTTTCAAACTTTGTTGAAACACTTTTTTTTCAATAAAGAGCTGGTTCATGTGTCTCATAGGTGCACTGCAGAATCATGCCCGCAAATACAACCTGCCCATTGATGAGCTGAATTTTCGTTTCAACATGGTACCAGTGTACAGAGACCAGACCCTTGTCACTGAAGCTCTGAAAACCCTTGAGCCAGGGGAAGAACTTGACATGGACAAGGAGGTCAGCCCAGAAACATGCAGGGATTTTTCAACATATATATTTCTGATATGATTACAACAGAAACTTCAGATGGTTACATGATAAAGGGATTTAAGTTTTATTTTTCCCTGAGGTTCACTTTTTTTAGCACATCATAATTTATTTCTTCATGACCATTTTCCTCCTTGAATTACACTACCATTGAGGCATTTGGACTTGGCTTATGCTCACCAAGGCTGCATTTATTTGATAAAAAAAACAGTAAAAACAATATTGTAAAATATTATTACTATTTAAAATAGTTTTCTATTTAATATATGTTCTAATGTAATGTATTCCTGTGATGGCAAAGCTGAAATTTCAACGGCCATGACTCAATGTCACGTGATCCTTCCGAAATCATTTTAATGCTAATTTTTCAAGCCATTTTTTCATGCTAATTTGATACTCAAGAAACATTTGTGAAAACAGTTGTATAGAAACCATGATGCATTTTTATTTGAAATCCCAATTTTTTTTTTCAGCATTATAAATATCTTTGACTTTTGATAAATTCATTGCGTCCTTGCTGAACAAAAGTCTAAAAAAACTCTTATTGATTTGAACCCCCGACTTTTCAAAAGTAATGTAATCTTTGGTACTGTGCCTTTAAGAATCCAATGTAAACATCCTCTTCATGTGAAAATTGGTGCTTCTTAAGATTTCATACTGTAATTCTCTACAAATAGGTGGGCCAGGTTTTAGGAATTAATATTATCTATTTATTTCAGATTGAGGCGAGTCTTAGAAGATGCTTTTTGAACTGAGGAGAAAGATTTGTGTTGTGAAACCAAACATTCATTGTTGTGCAGTTTTCCTTAGTTAATTATTTTATTTCAAAAGATCAAGGAAAATGTTTACAATGGTATGGTTTTTAAAAAATCTGACACCATGAATAAAGTCAATACATTGTGGTCTGCCTCATAGCTTCCCACCATGGAGGATGGTGTGTTGGTTCATGGGATGTTCATGGATTCTTGTCACTGGGATGACACAAACATGGTTATTGAGGACGCGATGTTGAGAGTGATGAACCCCATGCTGCCTGTGGTACATTTCGAACCTCAGCAAAACTATGTTCCTGAGCCTACCCTATACCACGCACCTCTGTACAAGACCTCGATTCGTGCTGGAACTCTGTCAACTACAGGTTATTTTTTGACTTGTTCAGAACTTCATCTTGTGTCAAGTTTAAATAGTTATCCTGTTCCCACCACAGAGTAAAATAAAAAAGGCTAATTGTAGCTTTAAACCTCACAATTGTAACTTTATTTCACTTTTTAAAATTCAGCTCAAAATTTGCCCACAATTACCCCATAATTAACTTCAGGTTTTTATCCTGAGACGGAAACATGCTTCCATATTTTTACTGGAGGAAAAAATACATTGTCTATAAAACTGTTTTTAAACCACTAGTATCAGATTCTAGCTTTGAAGTTGTATTATATGTGTTATCATATTTTTTATCACTTTTATTGTTTCTTTTATTTAATTGTATATTTTGTTCTGTCTGTTAGGACACTCCACAAATTTTGTGGTAACTGTGATGTTGCCATCCAACCAGCCCAGTGACTACTGGATCTCAAAAGCATCTGCACTACTCTGCCAACTCAATGAATAAGCAATGCTGTATGCTTTACTTCACTTACTTCTTGAAAATGTATATCCTTTCTCGACTGAGCTTTTAGTGTTTTGAGCATAAGTAACATTAAAGCCTTAAAAAAACATTAAAAATGAATTGTAAATCAAAATGAACTGTAATGTTGCATTGTTTATGTGCTAAGAACAGAGCCACCAGTCTTGCCTTGGTATTTGCAGCTCTAGTAAGTAGAGATACCAGTTGTAAAAGAAAAAGCATGGTCAAACAAAACATGCCCCATGCACAATATACAGAAAGTGAAAAATAAATGCTGGAAAATTCTTCTCCAAAATACGTAGACTCACCTAGAACTTTTTTAATTTTTAATTTTTTTAATCTATATTTTCTAACAAAATGACGTATATCCAGTGTTTACATAGTATTTTTACATAATACAACAGAGCACAGGGTCAGAATGAAGTCACAAAATAATGACACTCTGATTACTTGGACTAACCAGATACAAGTGAGAGATTTCAACAGACTAATAACTGTAATATTGATATAAAAAATATCAAAATGATGAAACATGACAGTTAAAGAGCATATTAACTCTACCATACGTGTATGCTATTGTTGCTTTGGTAAGGAAATGTTTGCTAAAAATGTACGGAATTTTATGTCAATTAAATTCTAAAATAATAATATGAAATGATACCAAAAATATTACTAAAGCCAAAGGCTGAAATGAAACAGTGTGACTTCCAAAGGGATAACAGGATTGATTATGTTTCAATTTCAGCACATAAACTTCACAGAGACATTTTTAGCTGTTGTGACTAACAGTTTTAGCACACTGAGAACACATCTTTACATAAACCAACCCTCAAGTGCTCAGTCCAGATACATTATATAAAGACATAAAATATCACCCAAACAGCTTGTCCAATGGTCTGTATGTTTGTTCGAAAAGTCACATTTCAAAAATACACAACTTTGTCAAGTTTTTTTTTTTTTTTAACAATAGTTCACGTTGATCTCAGAAAGATGAGAAGAGGAATGAATCGACTTTGGTGGTAGACACTTCTCACACTCAATCACGTGGTGTTTTTTTCACATGAAAAGATATAATAAAATATTTACAAAAATGTGAGGGGTGTACTCACTTCTGTGAGATACTGTATTTATGTATCTTAAAAAACAAAAGAAAACAAATGAAAATGCGAAGCTATTACGATTATGTGAAATCTTTAGAGACAGCCTCAATGAAGTTTGGCGCGGACATGAGAATGGTAAAGGTGCAGATAATGGAGAAAAGTGAAAATGCCACCAGACAGAGCCGATCCACTACTGCTGCTGCAAATTTCCACTCGCTGCAGATGGCCTCGGCCTCATCCTGGTCACGGAAGCGCTGAGCGATGTACATCACCTCCGCTAGAATGCGATGGATCTCCTGTTCGCCTACAAACATCCTAACTGCCTCCCGCTGTTCTTCGTTTGGTGACCCGCCGACTTGCCCACCGCTGCAAGACACACCAGAGTCGCTGCTGGGTGGGCAGCAAGCACTGTCAATGGAGTGGTAGCCAAAGTACAGGTTCATGTGGCCGTTGGTGGTGGAGTTGGTAGAGGATGGCTGACCGGGCATGACTCCCATCTGAATGCTGCTGGCGCTGGCGTGGTGCGCTGGAGAGTGGTCATATTTGTAGCTGGCTTTGCGTTCCTCACCTGGCTTCTTCATGCGCAAGAACCAGGCACACCAGTTGAGCAGGATTACGCGCACCTAAGAAGAGCAGGAAGAGTCTGCTAAAAGATTAAGCTCTCAGATGGGTGAACGAGGCATTCCTGTCTATATTTTGATGATATGCTGTATGAAGTTGGACTATTTCATTAGATTATTGAGAAGTGCCCACTGAAGGTTTGTGTTTTTAAAGATTCAGACCTGCTTCAAGCAGCAGGTGCGTCCCACTGGACATGAACCAAATAAGAAACACTAGACAGCTGTAGCTAAGAGCTCTTTTCTTCTTGTAAGAGAAGCAGAGGAGACATTAAACTTTAACACAAATAGACCTCATTACCTCTCCAGTGGGAGACCATGATGCCAACTGCATTCTACAACTCGCCTACATTGCTTATATTCAGGATGTTTTCTCAGATTTTTGTCAGAAGTGATTTTTTCTTCAGTTGGATATTTGTGAATGCAGCACTAGTTGTTTGAACGGAAAGCAGTATTTTAAGTTAAAGATTACACAATTCCTGATAGTTGGTATTGTTCAGAAACTTTGTTCGGTCACATTTTATTTTAAGGTTCAATTCTCGCTATTTACAAAACATTAATTATGACTTAATTATGAATTATGACTCAATAAGCTCCTAATTTGCTGCTTATTCATAGTTAGTAAGGTAGTTGTTAAGTTTAGGTATTGGGTAGGATTAGGGATGTAGAATATGGTCATGCAGAATATGTGCTTTATACGTACTAATAAACAGCCAATATGTTAATAACAGGCATGCCAATAAGCAACTATTTAATAGTGAGAATTGGTCCCTATACTAAAGTGTTACCCTTTGTTTTACTTAAAAAAATATTGCAGTAACAGTCTGCAAACTATGTGAAGTGATTTTATGAACTTACACTTGAAAATAAAGGTTCTTTATTGGCACCTTTGGTTCCATGTAGAATCTTTAACATCCATGAAAACTTTCCATTGCACAGAAGGTTATTTATAGTGGAAAAAAGGTTCTTAAGATTCCTCACACTAAGAAAAAAAATGGTTCTTTTAACCCAAAATTTTTCTTCTATGCCATCACTGTGAAACCCCCTTTTGGAACCTTTATTTTTAAGAGTGTATATGTATGGATGAGGAAGCCTGAAGGCTGGAATACACTATGCTATTTTATTTACAGATTTCCCCCCCAATTTGCAGTCTGGAGTAGTTGACGCTAGTTGCCAAAAGATGCCACAGATTTTGGGCAGTTGGAGTTGACCGATTTCAAAGAAAATCGCATAGTGTGTGATGGAAATCTTTATCTTTAGACTCTGATTCCATCCAGTCAGAGGATCTCAAACACATTTGATATTTTGAGCTGATTTTAGAACAATATTGTTTTCAGTTGTGCATCTTCTGGCAATAAGGCACATTCTTCTGTGTGAGTTTGTGTTTTCAGTTTTAGTTATTTTAGTACAAAAATGAGAAATGTTGCCTTGGCAACTGGCTGAAATAGTTTTTTTTTCATCTTTTATTTCAGTTAATATTTATTTTATTTCAAATAATGAAAATAGTTTTTGGTTTTTAGTTTTAGTTAACAAGCCTGTTCTGGGGTCATAGTCCTCCTCTTTTTTCACCTTAAAATTAAACAATCTGCTTACTTTTAAGAGTTTTCACTCACCCATCTTGGCATCTTTCCCCCTTGTGGATCATGATGATGAAACTGCAAAACGAGGACGGTGACAACAACGGACAAACCCACAATCATCATGGTGCTGGCAAAGTACTGAGCTATAGAGCCAAAGAAGAGACAAGCATTTAAACCTGCAAGCTGTACTGTCTAAAACATCATCAATGACCAAAAAGTTCTGCGTGAGATTCAGTATAATATTAAAATTAAGCAATCTGCACGTGCCTATGAGAGGAACTGAGTCAGAGGTGGCCGGCATGATCTCAGCCACTAGCAGCATGAAGACCGTTAATGACAAGAGGACAGTGATACCTGACAGATGGGAAAGTGAAGAAGTAAGTATACTACAAAATAATGTCATTCCTTCATGCATAGTTGTGCATAAACTTTGCATAAAACATTGTGATAAAAAAAACAAAGCTTTATGGTCAAGCATGTCATCTTACCCAGTGATATCTTCTCTCCAGAATCTGCTGGCAGCAGGAAGACGAGCAGAGCCAGGCCGGAGATGAGCACACAGGGAATGAGCAGGTTCAGACCATAGTACAATGTTCGCCTGCGCATCGTTACTGTAAATGTCACATCAGGGTACGGCTCCTTACAACACTCATAATACAACTCATTACGCTTCCCAGGGACCCCTGACAAAACACAAAGGAACGCATTCAGGTTTATGTCATACAACAGCAGACATTTTCCACTAATACAGTACACTCTGGTGTCCCCTTACTTTTAATGAAGCATTACAGGCATAAATCTCATGTTTTTGTTGCTAAAATTATTAGATATTGTCTTACATACTGTATAGCGCAATAGCATGAAAAGTGGATAGTTTTAAGCGCGTCTATCTCATCCGCATTGTGATTTTGTTCTGTCCCACCTCAGGGGTCTTGATTACTTTCTAGTAATGACTAAACATCTCATAATGAGAAACTAAGTCATTATGAGAAAACATGAGAAAGTTTGTCATTATTATGAAAAAAATCTGTCAATTCACAAGATACTAATTCATAATGACAGATTATTTAATTTAAAATGTATTTCGTAATTTTAAAATCATGGTTTTAAACAGTATTTAAATGTCCCACATTTTGGTTACAGGGTAAAAAAAAAAACTGATATAATATGAATAAAAATTTAAACAGCTCATATGATATTTAGTTTGATATCCTGATATCCCAAAATTTAATTTGAAGAAAAAGTATATATGTAATTATGTATATATACAAAAATTCATTTTGTTAGGTTTCAAATCCTTTTGTATATATATTTTTATATATGCTGTCTTTGTTAAAAGAGGTAAAAGCTAAGGCAGCACTTCAAAATGACCCTTCCACAACAGAACTGAGATGAAGACTTTTCTGAAAATAAAGGCTGTCAGCCAAGACGAGCATATTTGTGACAGGACCAAATCACAGACAGGATCTTCATGACCTTTAAAGTGCATAAACTCCAAAACTTTAAATCTAAATCAAACATAAGATTTAGCCATTATTTATTCCCTGTTTCTTGTCCTTGATCTGTGTGTGCACAAGACTAATATTTGCTTTCCATTTTCCTAATTTTTGCAATGCACTCCACTTAATCCTACGGTGCTCTCCAAAGTACGCACGCAATTCAATAATTCTGTGCCTCATAGTCAAACAAGCCCAACCCAAGTTTTAATGATATGAAACACTGCAATGTTTTCTATAATATATAGTATTTTAAAATGCTATTTTAAGATATTATAGAATTATTATTCAATTCAATAATTCTGTGCCTCATAGTCAAACAAGCCCAACCCAAGTTTTAATGATATGAAACACAGCGATGTTTTCTATAATATAGTATCTTAAAATGCAATCCATACTTCAAAATGCATGAAATAAACATTATTTCTACCAGTTGCAAGAGTAAACGGAAACAACGACGTTACATGTTGCAAATGAGACAGTCTTGATCTGTCAGGGTCAGACAGCCCTCCTCTTCAATTGATAAAAAATTAAATCAAAATTGTAATTAATCAAACTAGGCAGGCGGAGGAAGAGCTTTCATCAGGATTTCACGCTGGTCAGAATTGTCATGGCACTCAGAGACAATCACATCAGAGCAAATGGCTGGTTTTAGTCATTTAACTGATTACAAAAGGCCTACCTGAGTGATGTGGTTTGTGTGTGCATTTGAAGGGGGAGGGATAGTGTTGAATTTGAAAATTGTTTATGCGTGAGTGCACTTGCTAAATGAAGGCGGATAGTATAAAATGGATTAAAAAAACCCGTTTTCACAGCGCGCATCACACGCTCAAACTCATCAAAAATCAACAAGTTCAACAAGCAACAACGACTTATCCAAGTGACTGCTGCAGAACGCACGCGAGAGAGAGACTAGGCAGCGCAGATCGCGCGTCTCATAAGTGACTGGGAATTTACCGAACGTGGCACTTGCGTGAGTTAACACTGTATGCAATACCCGCAACCTCACACCAAATTTCAGGCCGTGTAGATAGGCAAGCATATATACAAATCATTTCGTAAGCAGAAATCCGAAATTTATCTTAACATATTAAGTTAGAGGAAGATGCGACTGAATTGATGCTTGAAGAATGCACTTCCAGCAGCCATGATGAACAGTTGGCGGTTAAAGTTTTCTATGCACAATTTGATTTGACGAAAGTCACGAGACCTATTGCTCTCTATCCAATCACGTTGATGGATAAAAATAAAATTAAAATAAGCATGTAACGACCACAAACGGAGGAAAATAGCGGAGTAAAAGTACCGATACATCACTTAAAATGTACTCAAGTAAAAGTAAAAGTACACCATTTTTAAACTACTCAAAAAAAGTACAATTACTGATAAAAACTACTTAATTACTGTAACGTGAGTATTTGTAATTTGTTACTTCACACCCCTGCATACAACGATTCTTGTTGCATATCATATGTTTGCACTACTATGCAACAGGGTGACCAGTAGGTCGTGGATGTTTGTGTGCAATGTGTGTTTCCCTGCGGTGTTAAAGATGCCCGTTCACAGACTGCCCATGTCACTGCACAACCTTGGCATGCAACTGGCCATTGGTGCCAGCCAGAATCAGTGCCAAAGCACTGCCAACTACCATCAGGACCCCATCTGTCGAACAGACCCTGGGTCACATTGGCATTGAAAGCAAAAAAATTAGAGACTGAGACAGAAACAGAGAGATTAAAAAGCCAAACACGATTAGATTATGAGATTAGAAAACCTGTGCCACACAAACATTACTTTCTAATATTAGTGCAAAACATCCTATATTGTTGCACGATTACAGGAATTTCACACATTAACAATGTTATTTAATCCTGTTACAATGTAAAATCACATAGAAAAGTAAATTACTTTGTTGTGATCGACAGGATGTTAAAATTCTGTATGTGCTGTCTTAATCCATGAAAATGACAGAAGGAATGCTCTCCTGAGAAAATGAGTCAAGACACTTTCTTTTTATTGTCCATCTGAGTATGAACATAAAAAAAGAAGTATCTTTCAAAGACCTTCTGTACTGTGTGTTAAGTTTGTACTCCCTACAGTCCAGCAGGGAGGACAAAATATTCACCTCAGCATTCAGATGAGCCAACAACACTTTAACAGTCTTCCATGAAACAGATGGGGGGACAAAGAAAACCATTCAAACACACATGACCTATACTGAGCACACAATAATGCATTACTGACACTTGAAACCCCAAATGTGTGAAAAGTAAACAGATCTATACCATTAAAGAACAAATGTGTGAGTCACAGGTGTTTGTATTCAATGCTTTCATAAAAATGGATTTGGTTCCTCACAAAATGCTCCCTCTTTTAAAACACCAAATTCAGGCCACCAGAAACTTAAAGCAAAAAAAAAAAAACATTAGCTAAAAAAATTAAATAAAATATATAAAGACTATATAAACATATTTTATTGCAGCTAGTTGCCAAAACAACTCAAAAGGCCAGACATCTCTGAAATCTACCTGAAGAAAGACCTTTACAGTATCTCAATAGTAATGCCAGGGACTCTCACCCACTAAATCCCATTCTCCATTGGGAATGTATGAAGATATGTCCACTGCCTGCATCTGTAGGTCCAGCAGCCAGCCGTTATGAGTCCAGGAGCCAAACTTGAGGTCACATTTCTGTATATCGAATGGGAACCAGCGCACATCTATGTAACATGTACTCTTCAGAATACCTGCATGATGATTACACACAAACACATATATACCTGTATCAACAACATTAATAATAGTAGAGAAAATCATTTTCAGAATCAGAATCAGAATCAGAATGAGCTTTATTGCGCTCCTGTGGCAGGTTGAACTTCCTCAGCTGGCGAAGGAAATACAACCTCTGCTGGGCCTTTTTCACAATGGACTATTGGACTATTGGACTAATGGACAATCAACTAATTGTATGAATGAAAATTATCTTAACTATTACACTATACTGTATAGGCAGCCACTATTTACACTAAGTGTGAATAGCAATAGATTCTATTTATACTATGTAGAAGATGGAAGAAGAGGCTGTTCTGGGAGCTGTTACGGCACAATCAGTGGCTTCCCTGTTAATTCAGTGATTCCCCTGGGTGCTTCGTCTAAAAGAGCAGTTTCTGATCGTGGACGGCTCGCGTCTTTTTAAAGACGCCGTTCCGTCTGTGTCCTCTTGGTTGCGGTTGTTTCCTATCCTCTGTCGACAGCCACGATCGTTGTCTTCAGTGTCTGGGCATCCAGCTCACTGAAGCTGCGTTTGTGGATGGTTTATGCATTCACTGTGAGCGTGTAACCATGGCAGTGCTGCGATCGGGCCTCTCTCTCCTCACGGGGATGGGAGGGGCTCCTTCTGTCACTACCCACGCTGGCTTCTCTGCCACGAGCAGAGAACCATCGGCTAGTGCAGCTGTTCTGTGTGGCTCCCCAGTGATTCTGCTGTGCCGTCTGACGGCGTGCCCAGCGTTTCATTCGGCGCGCCGATAGAGGATCAGATGTCGATAGCAGCATCGGGGATGGGCTATCGTCCTCTGAGGATGAAGATTCGGCGGGGCTGTCCCCCTCAGGTGTTGTCGCCACCGCCGAATCGGACCCAGAGTTGACGGCCATGCTTTCCTGGGCCACCGTGAGCATTGGGCTGGAAGCATGCACAGCTCCCAGTCACGAGCCCTGATTGGTTCCTCGGCATGGGCCGTGGCTCGTGACCACGCCCTGCCCTGTTTCCTTTCTTCCCGGAGGTACATGAGGAGCTGATGAAGTTGTGGACAGCCCCTTTTCGGCCAGAAGCCACTCGTCTGCCTCCTCCATCCTCACTACCCTCGATGGCGGGGCGGCTAGGGGGCACGTTGACATTCCCCAGATTGAGAGTGCGGTTGCGGTGCACCTGTGCCTGCAAAATACCGCCACTTGGAGGAATCATCCTCGTCTCCCGTCCAAAGCCTGTAAGCTGACGGCAGCTCACCGCCAAAGCTTGCAGTCCTGCGGGACAAGCCGCCTCTGCCCTGCATGCCATGGCTATCCTGCATGTACACCAAGCCAAGGCACTAAAACGAATGCACGAGCGTAGTACCGACACAAGGTTGATGCAGGAACTGCGCTCGGTGACTGACTTCGCACCCCGGGTGACGAAAGTCACGGCGTGGTCCCTCGAGAAGGCGATGTCCACGTTAGTGGTCCAAGAGTTCCATCTATGGTTCAGCCTTGCTGAGATGAGTGGCGTCGATAAAGTGCGCTTTCTTGATGCTCCCATCTCCCAGGCTGGGCTATTTGGCGACACTGTCGAGGACTCCGCCAGTAGTTCTCGGCAGTACAAAGGCAGACTGAGGCTATCCAGCACATCCTGCCCCGGCGTGATCCTCCACCTGCCACCGTTCCGCCGCGGGCCACACCTCAGCCTGCCCGTCGCCGAGGGCGCCCTCCTGTGCTTGCTCCGCCTCATGCTGAGGCTATGTCGAGGCTTGGTTTGCAGCGGTCGACCTGAAGGACGTTGACTTAATGTCTCGATTCTTCCTCGACACAGGCCGTTCCTACGGTTTGTGTTCGAGGGTCGGGCATGGCTGTCAAGGTCCTCCCCTTAGGGCATTAACAGCCCCACCCCCCCATGCCCTTGCCCCGTTACGGGAAGTGGGCATCAGGATCCACAATCTCGAGCATGGCCAGCTCGCGGGAACAGTTGAACCTCAGCCATTTGGGGCTTCGGGTCAACTGGGAAAAGGGCAAGCTCTTCCCCGGGCAGAGAATCTCTTTTCTCAGTATGGAGTTAGAGTTGGTGAGTATGACGGCGCGTCTCACAACGAGCGTGCCCAGTCCATGCTGAACTGCCTGAGTTCCTTCAGAGGCAGGACGTTGGAACCACTGAAACACTTTCAGAGGCTCCTAGGGCATATGGCATCCGTAGCCGCAGTCACGCCGCTCGGATTGCTGCATATGAGACCACTTCAGCACTGGTTACACTCCCGAGTCTCGAGATGGGCGTAGCGCCGCAGTACAGTTCACGTGACCATCACGCCGACGTGTTGCCGCTCATTCAGCCCCTGGACGGACTTTGTCTTTCTACGGGCCAGAGTGCCCTTAGAACAAGTGTCTCGGCATGTCATTGTCACGACGGATGCCTCCAGTGAGGGCTGGTGTGCTACATGCAACGGGCAGGCAGCCTCGGGGTTCTGGACAGGGCCTCAACTGCTTTGGCACATCAACTGCCCCGAGTTGCTGACAGTGCTATTAGCCTTGCGGTGGTTCCGGCCGCTGCTGCTTGGCAAGCACGTGTTGGTCCGCACGGACAACACTGCGACCGTTTCGTACATCAACTGGCAGGGTTGTCTACGATCACGTCACATGTCACAACTCACCTGCCATCTCCTCCTCTGGAGTCAGACGTGGCCCAAGTCGCTGCGTGCCATCCACATCCCGGGGGAGCTCTATCGTGCAGCCGATGCGCTCTCACCAGCTCACGTTCCCCGGAGAATGGCAACTCCATCCCGAGACGATCTGGCTGATTTGGAGTCGATTCGGGGAGCTCAGGTAGACCTGTTTGCCTCCCATGAGTCCTGCCACTGCCAGCTGTATTACTCCTGACTGAGGCCCCCCTCGGCACAGATGCACTGACACCTGGTGGAGTATCCTCCAGCACCCCCGGCAGTCATACTGGGCGGAGCAGTCTGACGCCAGGCCCAGTATTGGTGTTAGCTTGCCCGGGTCTCCGGTCAGCCCCTGTACTGGGCTAGGTGTCCATATGGCTTGATTCCCTTCGGGTGATCCCATATGTGTACTCTTCCACGGTAAGGTTTCCCTCTCTGTGAACCTGTGTCTTCCCTTTGACAGACCATTCTTTCAGGCTCTGCTGGCAGTCGTTCCATTCCTACTCTCAGGTAGGACCTGCCTCAGAGTCCCATTCCATATGTAGTGCTGCCCCAGGCCTGGGTCAGTCCATATCAGTGTCTCCACATGATACCTCCCTACGGGTAGGATGTGGCCTCCGTAGTGCCCTTCTCTGGAAGGCTCACTTCCCCATCATTACTGCCAAGCTGCAGCAACAAATAGGAAAGACTTGAAGCAATCTTTCATTGAAGTGGCCTCCATAGCGCCCTTCTCTGGAAGGCTCGCTTCCCCATTGTTACTGCCAAGCTGTAACAACAAATAGGAAAGACTTGAAGCAGTCTTTCATTGAAAGAATGAATGCGCCCTTCTGTTAAGAAATTTCTGTGGTGAAAGGAACAGCGGCTTGGCTATCACCAGCAGCGATATACTCACCTATGGTCCCTGCGGGTACCAAGGTCAGCGGATTTGTGCTGGGGCGGTGGGAAGGTTACGACCTTTGCGTAGCATTTGTCTGACATGCGGCTGCTTGTCAACATTTTAAATGCCATAGGGTTGTGACGGGGTTCAGGTTGTGGCACTTTCCATGGACCCCTAATGTCGAGTCACGACATAACTCGAAGTGACGACAGATAGGGAACGTCTCGGTTATGTACGTAACCCTTGTTCCCTGATGGAGGGAACGGAGACGTTATGTACCTCGAACCATCGCTGGTTGCCAGGGACAAGTTCTCGGCTCCTCAGCATAAAACCTGATGAGTGGATGCACCTGTCGCCTATTTATACCCGTGTGCACGGGGAGTGGCTCAGCATGCAGAATCCACTAGCCAAATTTCATTGCCATTTCCTCTTAATCAGAGAGGATTCGGGCTCCCAAGTGTTACGTCCCAGGTGTAAGGGTCTAGGGTAAGGGGGTAACAGGGAAAAGTAAACATAAATTTGGTTGGGGTGAGTGAGTAACAGTCCCCTGCCCAGCACAACAGACACGTTAAGTTCCAAAAATCAAGTATTTTATTTACAAGATTTCCAAAGGACAAAGTATAATAGGAAGCAAAATAGGCTTCAGGAGGGGGAAAGGCCAAAACAACAAACAAAAGGACCCTCTAACTAGTTAAGGAGTAAAACTGTCTAAACTGACAAAACAGAAGAAAATTAACAACAGAAAAGTACCCTAACTCCCTAACTAAGCAAAAACAAGAGAAAAAGATTAACAGAAACAAAATGGCACCCACCTCCCTACGGCTTCCAACACAGAGAAAACACGTAGTGCAACAACAACGCCAATTACTTCTTAGGAAGGCTACAATAAGCCGTAATTTGAGTAAGTTTTACACAGTATCAATCGCTGACAACTATAAGAGTATAAATAATAGTAGTATTGTTACGTCCCAGATGTAAGGGTCTAGGGTAAGGGGGTAACAGGGAAAAGTAAACATAAATTTGGTTGGGGTGAGTGAGTACCAGTCCCCTGCCCAGCACAACAGACACGTTAAGTTCCAAAAATCAAGTATTTTATTTACAAGATTTCCAAAGGACAAAGTATAATAGGAAGCAAAATAGGCTTCAGGAGGGGGAAAGGCCAAAACAACAAACAAAAGGACCCTCTAACTAGTTAAGGAGTAAAACTCTCTAAACTGATAAAACAAAAGAAAATTAACAACAGAAAAGTACCCTAACTCCCTAACTAAGCAAAAACAAGAGAAAAAGATTCACAGAAACAAAATGGCACCCACCTCCCTATGGCTTCCAACACGGAGAAAACACGTAGCACAACAACAACGCCAATTACTTCTTAGGAAGACTACAATAAGCTGTAACTTGAGTAAGTTTTACACAGTATCAATCTCTGACAACTATAAGAGCAACACAGGGCAGGCAAGAGGTACAGCACTCTGGAAGTCGAGCTTCACTGTGGTCGGCATGTTGAAGAGCTTTTGAGCTTGCAGCCTCTGCACAGTAACGAGCGGCAGGTGCGAGTGATCACTTCACTCTCCTCCGCACCTGGTTGAGCAGCAGTAACACAGAGACAGAGAAAAAGCACACAGCAGCACGTAACAACCAACAATATTATATAAATAAACACGGAACGTAACACAAGTAAGACCCCTAATGTCCCGTCACGACATAACGTCTCCGTTCCCGCCATCAGGGAACAAGGATTACATACGTAACCGAGACGTTTTTTTAAGACACTCTGTTGTTGTTTCTTATTTATTTACACATTTGTGCCATCAAACTGTTGTATGAATGCAATTTCACACTCATAGCCGCGTGATATCGCTCTGTATCAACATGGCTATGATTTGGCTGTAGGTGTGATATTGTGTGTGATATTGCTCATGTACAGAATGAAACACTGCTAAAGAAATATATTTAACATTTTTATTTATAAAACATATTTGTGTGGTTGATATAGTGGTAAGAATAATTTGTACCTGGTGGTATGTACTGACAGGAACCTGATGCATTAACCAGGACGTTTGTATGGAAGGTGGCATCAAATCTCTCATCAGCACTGCAGAGAAAGAACAGAACAAAGTTTACTCAGAATATTTTTGTAACTGCATTCCTCAAATGTTTGCTGCCCTGTAATCTGCATAAACTAGCACACATGGGACAATCAAATACTAGTTATTGTCTTCATACTATGTGATCGGTCATGATGCAACTTAAAATAATTTCTATCCCAGTAGCTCTCTGCAGAATAATATATGTGTCCTTGTTCTTTTATGTTTCTCCTACCTCCCACAAGAATAATATTCTGTTGATTAAAATGTCTAATGCAATTGACATTGTAGTTACAAGGAGGCAGTCCAGCAGTTGTATTATTCAAAAACCTATTCATAATTAATCATACACCAAAGCACCATCAGCAATATGATTAAGAAATGAAATTCAGGTAAAATCTTAGCAGGGACAGATGCATTTGATAATACCTTTGTAAAATAATGTCATAAATCCTCAGTGACATTTAGGACTTATTAGTATGTAGGAGGTACACAATATGGTTTTAAATATGTCATAGTAATTATACACATTGTGACCTTTTATTTGGCACATTAGTCATTTAATTAGTATTTGGACAGAGGTGGTGTAGGTTGTACATGTGTGTATGTGAGTGGGATGTGGGGGTGTAACATGGGAGCACACAAATATGCATCATGTATATATGTCCAGTACACTACTGTGTTTTTATGTGTAAAATTGTACTCTGACTTCAGGTACTATGGATGCTAAAACAAAAATGCTGAAATATGCATGTCATGCAATATGCATGTTACACATTATGAAATTATAAGCACTATGTGGCATCATATTTACAAAGTCAGCACGTGTCAGCATAGGTTTGCTTGAAATTAGAGAATTCAGCTTTCAGATACGATAGTATTTATTAATACTTTTAATTAAATTTGATTTATATATTTTCACTTCATTTTGATTTTAGTTTTTATATATTTTTATTTAGCTTGAATTTATATCTATTTTAATTTTAGTCATTTTAGTATTTCAAGTTAAATGAAAATTAGAAATGTTGCCCTATAACCAAAATAAGTTTAAGTTTAAAATATTTTATTTTATTTTCAATTAATGAAAATGAATGATTTTAATAATAATAATTATTATTATTTTTATTTTTATTTTTATTTATATAGCGCCTTTCCAATACCCAAGGTCACTTTACAAGTCAGGTTTAAGGAACAGAAACAGATAAACATCAAAACCAGAAGACAGAACACATAGCAAGAGCTGAGAGTAATATACAGAGACCACTTACAAAGTTAGATTAGAGATACATGAGAATGTAGATAAACATCCATAACAGGGTACAAATTACAGACTGAGAGCTGAAGAGTAATACTCGGAGAAAAAATGTGTTTTTAAGAGGTTTTTGAAGGAGAGAAGGGAGGATGCTTGACGGATGTTTTGGGGAAGAGCATTCCACAATCTGGGAGCCACAACACTGAAAGCTCTAGATCCCATAGTCACCAGACGAAACTTAGGGGTGACTAACAATCCCTCACTAGAAGATCGTAATGAGCGGGCAGGAACACAAGGCAGAAGTAAGTCAGATAAATGTGTAGGTTATGGAGAGCTTTATAAGTGAGAATTAGTATCTTGTAGTTTATGCGCAAAGAAACCGGAAGCCAATGAAGGTGATTGGGGTATTGTGATCGCTCTTTCTTGTGTGGGTAATCAAGCGAGCTGCAGAGTTTTGAACATATTGTAGTTGTTTGATATTATTAGCTGACAGGCCATAAAGAAGTGAATTACAGTAATCTAGTTGAGATGTGATGAAGGCATGTATAACAGTTTCAGCATCCTGCTGCCTGAGAGATTACGCAGGTGGAAAAAAGCTGTCTTTACTACTTTACCAATGTGATCATTGAATGAAAGAGTGGAATCAATGAGAACACCAAGATTGCGAACTTTAGTGGAGGGCATAATCAGATCACCATCCAGATCCATCAGTTGACCAGAGAGCTTAGATACTACAGCTTTAGAGCCAATCAAAATTACCTCAGTTTTATCAGAGTTAAATTTAAGGTAATTTGCCTCCAGCCATAACTTGAGTTCCTTGATGCAATTAGTTAATGCAGGCGGAGGAAACACTGAGGTGGAAGGTGTGCTAAAATAAATTTGAATGCCATCTGCGTAACAGTGGAAGTTAAACCCATAGCGTTTAATTATTTGTCCAATTGGTAGCATATAAATGATAAAGAGGAGAGGGCCCAACACAGAACCTTGAGGTACACCAGAGCTGATGGATTTGGTAGATGATTTGTGTTTCTGGTTTATAACAAATTGTTGCCTCCCGGTTAAATAGGAAGAAAACCATTCAAGGGCTGTGCCAGTAATTCCAGTTGCTGAAAGCCGTGAGAGGAGTACCTCATGACAAACAGTGTCAAAAGCTGAGCTGAGGTCTAACAGAAGGTCAGAGAAGATCGTTAAGAACCTTAAGAACCTTAACCAGGGCTGTTTTTTCATCATTTTCAATACAGTACTGATTAGCACTGAATACTTTTTGGATATTACTCTTTCTACACACTGTTTTAATATTGGGCTTTGAGCTAAAACCACAAATACCATTATGTAAAATAAACAAGATGCCAGTCACAGCAATGTCCCCAAAAAGTAATGCCCATTTGTGATATGCTCCCATGACATTCCTTTCAATCTTAAAACATTTCTTTTTTTCAGAGTCATAGAGGACAAAATCCCATTCAAAGTTCCATACCGTGAGATTTTAACTGTCACTGCTCTTTGCTGTCAAACATCAAAGATGACCTTTCAGCAGCATTGCCAAGGTAATAATGTCCCTAATCCTTTCCATTCTCAGAAAACTGTCCCTTTTTTTTAATGGTGGTTTGGCAGATTACAATCTGCCAAACTGAAAGGGGGCTGCCTGGCTAACAGCCATGGTAAAAAAAAAGATATCTCACATAATGACAGAATAATTATTTTGACAGCAACTAGCACAAGAACCAGCCTGCAAATTACCAGTTTGCCATACAAATCACCTGTCATGCTCACAATGATGCTTTTGCTCAACATAAAATATCCATTACATGCCTGTAAAAGAGTAACTCAATTGCTAATCAGTCATGCAGTCAAGTCAAAACTATGCTAAATTAACCCATTATTAGCAATAGTTGACATTTTTTTAACAAGTAATACTTACACTTGGCATTAATTATTCACCTGGATAAATAAAGTGTAATAGTATGTCTAAATAGTTCAACATACAGTATTTAAGAAAAAAAAACAAAAACCTAATATGTGTATAATAAAACTGGAATCTTCATTTCAGCAATTCCATGGCACTAGTGTCAATTAAATCACTTACAGCTGCTTGTATCTCCTTCTCTCAATCATTGATTTAAAATCTCACTGAGAGCAGTTTTAAAGAATGAATGTTCTTCAGTTAGTAGCTGACGTCATACATTCAGTTTTAGTGTTAATGTGGACAACAGGTGGTTCATTGTGTAGCTGAAGAAAAGAAGCGTCTCTTTGACAATATCCTCTTGCCTCTCAGAGATAGCATGAAGTTGACAACTTTCCATTGTGCAATCCGCAGACACATACAAAATAATCTGATTCATCCAAGTTACTAATCCAATCTATTCTAAAGTAATCCAATCTATTCTAAAACAAATATAACCAATGGATGATCATACATTATTATTTTAGCTTCTGTCTGGCACAATTACATTATATTGCTTAACTCCCGTTTAAAGCACAGTAGCATACCACACAATTTTTTTAGGCCCCCACAAAAGAACGCGATGGGGCCCCTCCCACCAACTGTGATGTCATGTATGAAAATTTATTGTGCACCTGCTGCAACATATTACTGAGTCCGTCTCCCCCATTTAGGCAACTGATTTATGCGGTTAAATTATCATTGCATTGATGCGTTTTAGGTTATTATTGAATAACGTTTTTTAGTCAGGCTGAAATTCCTGCAGGAAAGTATTTAGTCTATGAACGTGGAGGCAAAAATAAATTTAAGGGTAAGAACAGGTAGAAATATCTCTTTAACATAACAATTGCATGTTACCACTTTTTACAGTGGGAGGTAAACGCTTAACATAAAACTTTGTGCATTGCGTTCATATTCTGTGCTCTTGATCCTTTAATATCGCTGTCTTAATGTATTAGCCACGTTAAGTGTAAAAATATCTACTTCAATTACGTTGCCATTGTCGTTGAAGTACAGTGTATATGACAAGTGAAATGTGAGAGAAAATTTTCCTTGGTTGTTGTTTTAAAACCACGTTGAGTTTTTCACGCGCTTTTCCGCTCCACTGCACCACCTTTGCAGTCACGTTTCGCATCTTTTGCAGTGTCTCGAGCATGACACAGCGTTCCAGAAACAGCGTTCTTTTTTTTAAAGAGACCTTGCGTTTTTTCCAAATTCCCCATTTTTCAAAACAAAAACACATTCTGTATGATTTGTGAATGCCTTTTAGAATGTCCTGTCTAGAATGTCCCACGCTCCGTGGGGGCTGCGGGGGTGTCCCATACACCACTGGCACCACACCACATCCATCCTCATTAAATATTTTAGCTAAATGCATCCTGTCTTGTCTTTAGAGGTTTATCCTCTTTCAACTTATCCTCAGAGTCAGATAGCACAGTCAGCATCTCTGGATGTTCTCTTAATATATTCATCTTAACATGGCATGATGCTTTAGCTACTGTCTTCTGCCAGGAGGATCATTGTAATTGGCTGAGTGGCCATGAGCGATATTTTAAGGTGTGCATGATCTGGCAGAATTCGGATGATGTAGATTAAAAGCTCTTTGTAAGTTGGTGTAATGCAGCTTTAGGAAGAGGTGACACCTGTCAAGCTAGACAAAATACATTTGCATAATGCAGATTTATGAAGCCTGGCCATAGAGAAGGCAAATTACTGCTGTCAGTCACTGACACAAAACACAGCTCCCATTTCTCTCTATCATACAGGCATATTTAGTTGCAATTCTAATTGTCCATGACAAATGTGTTAAATTAAAACCAAATGATTGTCGAGAATATGAAGTTATTGTTAGGGTGGTATATGGTGTAAATAAACTGTTTGCAGAGCACATGGGACCAATCTAGACCAATACAGTAATGAATAAAAGAACATGCTCATCACTTTACTAAGTGAATAATAACTAATAACTGTACTAAATTGGAAGATCTAAATCTTCCATACATTTCCTTCCTTCTACACATCATGCTTCTTGAGTCAAACAGTTTTCTTGTGAATGGCAGATGTTGTAAAGCTCCTTTCCACAGTTTCTCCAGTATTTTAGTTGTTGTGTGATACATTTATGAAGGATGTCCGAGTCAAAAATAAGCATTTGGATTTTCATTAATTCATATATGAATGAATGAATGAATATAAACAAGAGGACCTGGTAATCTTTCCATTCAACTTGTTAGTCCAGTTGTAACACACAAGATGTTCACCATTTGTCTCATTAATGTTGTACCATCAGTGGTTTTGAAAGGAAATCTGCACAATTCTGAATGGTTTGAACCCTGCCAAACACATTGCAAATGCATATGCCGCAGTTCCCTTTCAGTCGGTCACTCTCGACGTCACGTCGGATGACGATGGGCCCATTGGATAATGGACGCCATCACCCTGCCGTATCAGGCACAGGGTGTGCCCTGCCCATTCAGGTTGCGAGCTCATTCAACTAGAGTGTTGATTCACTGAGTCATTCAACATCCACCCTATAGAGGATGTTGCATCCTCCTGGGCGTTCCCTCCTTCAGGGAACGAGGGTTACCATACCTAACCGAGACGTTTCTTTTATTATTTTACAAATCATCTGGCATATTCTTCCAGCCAGATTTGTTTATCCTTATCAGATTTTTTTTTTACACTTTTAAGGATGCAAACTAGGGAAATATTTTTAGTAGGATGCGTGTTAAATATCGCATGCGATTTATCGTGCAGCCCTAATTTTTAGTAACTCACCAAATGTTTTATTACATTGTCTTTCAAGCACAGTCATTTTTGTCACTAATAAAATCATCCAGCTGCAGTCTGCTCTATAAATGAGTGTTGCACACAAAATCTGGCACAAAATATGTTGCTAGTTGTAGTTCTGCTACAAAATGAAAAGCTCATTTTAATTATTGTACTCAATCCAAATAATATAATAAACCTGGATTAATACTCTTATTTAGACAACACCAAGAACACAGAGTCTTAAGCCCTTTACACACTATTCTGTGATGTGATAGGCCCATCAAAACAAAATGACACCCTGGTTTAAAGATCTGCTATAATAAAATTACACATTAGCAGTTGAAATGATGCTTGGAATATTGATTGATTGATTGATTGATTGATTGATTGTCAGAATACCCTGATATTTTAGAATGGCTGTCAATAGAGAAACATTAGGAGGAACTGAAGGCAAAATACCTCTGATCATCTTTATCACTGGAATTTGAGGCAAATATTTGTAATCATGCATTTCTGCAGAATACACACAAAAGACTATGATGTTTGAAAGAACAAAAAAGAAAGAGATGGGGGGGATGGAAGTCTTGTAATCAGTGCAGTCCATTAAATAAAAAGAGGGTGGTGGTAGGGAAAGTGAATCTGACCTCTGAGCAGCTCTGTCTAAATAATACATAACACTACATCTGTCCTCTCTCAGCACACACAAACACGGCGAACTCACAGCATGTTTTATATTACTGATAAGTGTGAAGTGAGAGAGTGTTTATGTTGGGATTTACACTGCAAGTACAGCACACTGCTATGCACAATACATTACAGGTTTTCTCAATTGCTTTGGCAATTTTTCTTAAAATTCTAAGTGCAATTGTCATAACTGTTTGCTGGAAATTTCAGTTTACATGTAACACATTTCTAGAGATAAATGTATCGTACAAATTTAAATGTATGTATATAGTACTGCTGTAGCTGCTGCTGTTTAGAGTTGGGACATTCCTCCTTGTTCAAAAATGGTAGTGCTTGTGCTGGGCAAACTCCATATATAACCTATGCTTCCAAACTTTGTTGATTGATTGTGATTCCTATTTCATTACAATGGCAAGTAGGGTTGCAAAGAGGCAGAAAATGTCCAGCAAATTTACTGAAAAATTTTCAAAAGTTTTAAAAAATGTACAAAAGTTTTCTAAAGTTTCCAAAAAATCCTGGAAAGTTTACAAAAATTCTATAAAGCTTCCACTCATTTGCAACCCTAATAGCAAGCCATTTGCCAACTTATTGGACATTACAACCATTCCATTCCAGATATTTATGGAATATACACGCATCTCTGACAGATTTTGATAACTGAATGGATCATTTTGCATAAAATGGCTCACATGATTAAAGAATGTTTAGAAGTTGTGATGAATTTTACAATTTTCAGTGAGAATCAACTCATCAGTTTTAATCAACAAGCCATGTGAATTTAGATATTGTGCAAATTGTAGACAATTTTAAAATCTAAATTTAAATTAAAAATTTAAAATCTGATGTGAACAAGAAACTAATTGTTGAGACATCTGAACTTGTTGTGTTGAGAGAAAAAAAAACTCATTCCATAATTGAGCCAAAATGATTGAGAAAAATTTTGCATAAAATGGCTCACATGATTAAAGAATGTTTAGAAGTTGTGATGAATTTTACAATTTTCAGTGAGAATCAACTCATCAGTTTTAATCAACAAGCCATGTGAATTTAGATATTGTGCAAATTGTAGACAATTTTAAAATCTAAATTTAAATTAAAAATTTAAAATCTGATGTGAACAAGAAACTAATTGTTCAGACATCTGAACTTGTTGTGTTGAGAGAAAAAAAAACTCATTCCATAACTGAGCCAAAATGATTGAGAAAAACTGTAATATAATATCTACAGTATGTAGTGTATATACAGTATATTTGCACACATTTCAGAGTCACCGTCTGTTCCGTATGATATCAGACTACTATAACATGTCAGCAAACACTAGCTCTTGACCAGCTCTTGTAAATAATTCAGGGAAAATATAATTTCTTGGGGGAAAAAATTGTTCTAAAATATAAAACAAGAAGCAAATATGACAACACCTTGATTTCTACAGTATGTTATCACTGACTACAGCATGTATGTTTAAAAGGAAAAGACACTTAAAATGGATTGCACCCACCCCTGATATTTCCCCACATATTTTTGAACAGTCCTCTCTTGAAATTAATCTCTTAAAGACACATAAACTTTCATCCAACCACTGACACTGCATAACATTTCTTTGAGACAGTTAGACAGAATAAAGGGTTTGAAATTGTAGAGTTTTTCTGTATTATTTCACTCACGTTGTCTCTCTTGAACTCTTTATTTCATTGTTCGTATCTTTTCAGAAGAGTCACATTGCCATCATCAGGAGTTGATGATCTATGGGTAAGCAGCTTAATGATGTGTGTAATTCTCTTCTCACCTCACTAACTTCTCTGTCTGTATTCTTCTCCTTTCTCTTTTCTTTTACTAGTGGTATTCAACTTAAGGTATATGTTTGCTGTAAACTTTGTTCTAATCACCTCTATAAAATGATCTGGACATCTGCTGATCAAGTAGAAAAAGGTGTGTAATATATTAGAAAGAATCCACTTACATTGAATTAAAGATGGGATAAGATAAAACTAAAAGCAATGTAGCTAAATAAAGAGGATCAGAATAGTTTACTTTACATTGTTAAGGTTGAAGACTCAGAATCAGATGTATGTTTACACACAAGATGTTTCTTGGTGACACAAATAAAATAAAGGTGAGTAAAAAAAAAAAAAATATATATATATATATATATAATAAAAAACAAGAGGTAGGATATGTTAAATAAGTATAAATAGTGTGTTGGGTAATTAATAATTAATTGCACAATGAAAGGGCACAATGATGAAATGGTAGATCAACTCTTCTGGAGATTAAACCTGTTAACAAACTAGACCAGACACTGACTGGTTAAACACGTTGAAAGTAGCACTAAAGTAAGTAAGCACTAAAAGTAGCACTGTTTCAGAATGGTCCTTGACACAAATTTTGACTATCATTTATTATACTACTAAACAGAATAAATCTGATTATAGGAGCTGCTAACACTCATTTAGCACATACTTAATCTCTCTCTGTCTGAGAAAAATAAAGATACTTTTTTCTAGACATAAAAGAAAAGATTTTGAAGTGAGTTTTTTAATGCCCAATATTTTTTATGCCTTTACTATTTTATCTCTATTTGCTTC
>NW_015536800.1:175458-176637 GCF_001515605.1 Sinocyclocheilus anshuiensis | reverse complement strand
AAGTTGTATTATAACACTCTTTCTGTAATTAAATTCATAATTCAATATTATGATCAAGTCTTTCTCAGTGTAAATGTTTTAATGGTTTTACTGTTGTTGGCAGGTGGATTTGTAGTAGTTTGTGAGTTATTCAAGTAGTCTGTGAGTTATGAAGGAAAATGTAAAAAAAAAAAAAAAAGTTATAATTGCCCCCAGTGTGGCCTAATGCCTTGTGATGTGTAAACTGATGTTTCACTGCTTGTCTTTATTGCCTGAGCGTTCAATTCTGTGGTGAGAGCAACTAGATTGAAGATATTATAAAACGGCATCACAAATCAGTTCAGACTTCCATTCAGATGGAACAGATGGAGACTCAAATCTACTGAGTGTTCACACAAGGCTTGTGTTTTCAAAGCCCACCCAAACTTTAACCCTGCTTAAAGGCATAGTTCACCCACAAATGAAAATTGTCATCATTTACTCACCTTCATGTCACTGCAAGCATGAATAACTTTCAATGGACCAAAAAAAGAGAATGACTTTATTCAATAATTATTTTCCTCCACGTCACCATCCACCACCATTCACAAGAGTACCACAACGTAACATTGCTGTCTATAATCTTAATTTGTTTTCCAAAGATGACCGAAGGTCATATGTGTATGGAATGACATGAGGGTGAGTAATTAATGACAAAATTTTCATTTTTGGGTGAACTATCCCTTTAATTTCTTGGTAAGAAAGAAAGACATATAGGTTTAGAGGATAAGTAAATGATGACAGCATTTTAATTTTTAGATGAACTGTCCCTTTAACATTCTGCAAAATTACACTGAAGGACTTAACTATGCATGTTCGGGTGCTGTGAAACACCACATGTGGACCATTGCCTGTGTCAGGATGATACAGCATACAGCATAGTATCGTGATATTTTCCGCGGCAATACTGTATCGATACACGGATGCTAAGTATCGATCTTTCATTATACTATTTGGTAGAATAATAAAATCAATTTCTTTACAGTCCACTAGATGGTGGTGTTGAGTTTTTCTAAAATCCTTTAATGCACGGCAAGCCTTTGATTATCCTGCTTATTCCATGGTCATTTGCTAGTATTGACAACTTAAAGCTGTTTATGACAATATTTAACCGGAAAGGTAAAAATGACGGTTATTTTCGCCAGTTACGGCTCCCTCGGC
>NW_015536800.1:170403-175391 GCF_001515605.1 Sinocyclocheilus anshuiensis | reverse complement strand
ATAAACACATTTCATTACACCAAATACACAAAATAATGTTCTTTTTAGCAACATCATATGACCCCTTTAATAAATGTCGCGGGGCAGCACCAACAATAAGTTTATGTGTGTGCGCAGTGCAATCTGCAATCTCCGACCTCTCTCCCTCTCATGCACAACTTTTTTGTACAAGTTCAAGTTGCATTGTTCAAAATACCTGTAGTAGATCAGCAGTGCATACATGTTTACATTTAATTAAGGTTGAGATAAACAAACTGAGAAATGTTTCTTTTTAGTTAAAACAGATGCTGCCAAAGTTTTCGTTTGGGGACATAATTTGAAGTTGGAAAAAGGTAATAAATTGCAATATATCGCAGAATATCGCAATATATTTAAAATTGCAATAATATTGTATCGTGACACAAGTACTGTGATAATATCGTATCGTGGGGCGATTCCCACCCCTAGTCTGAATATATGTATGAGGGAAGAGGTAGGGTTAGATTGTGAGATTCCATTTCTGTCCAATGTGAAGACTCGCTTGTTGAAAAATAAAACATTATAGACCTCAGCTGTGCAGCCCAGTAATACCACAATAAGTTTGGACATTTTAAGCCTCCTCTGTCAAATGGTAAATACATCAAAGACAAACGAAGTCTTGCCCTCCTATTGTTCAATATAAATTTGACAAACATTGGTTTTGATTTTTGAGAACAAATCTGAAGGTGGCGGTGATGGAATATTTTGAAATAAAGTAGTTTGGGTAGTATGTTCATTTTTTAAATATTAATTCTCCCAATTATAGATACTGGTAGTGACATCCATCTATCAATTGACTTATTAATTTCTGACATTAAAGGTTCATTGTTAGCATCAGCAATATTTTCCAGTCTTGGCTAAATCTGTACTCCCAAGTATTTAAACAGCTCAACAACATTAAATTGAATTACCTCTAAAATTGGATTCCCTTTTTCATTTGAATTTAGCAGTAATATAGAAGATTTTGTGTTATGTACCCTATATCCCGAGATATCACCAAATGTTTTAGTTAGTTGTAGCACAACCAGAATTGATTTACTTAAATTTGATATGAATAGCATACAAGGATATTCTGTGTTCTGTCGGTCCTATTGTTATTCCACAGAATTGCTGATGTGAACGTATTCCAATTGCGAGAGGTTCAATTGCTAGAGTGAACAACAAAGGAGAGAGTGGGCAACCTTGTCGGCATCCTTTACTAATTTTTATTGTATTCATTTTTATTTTATTTTGAAATATTTCTATTAGTAAAGATTTCTGCAGTCGAGTTTTTGTATATTGCTTTAACCCATTTTATGAAGTTATCTCCAATTCCAAATCTTTCTAAAACACTGAAAAGATTTGCCATTTGACCCTATCAAATGCCTTTTCGGCATCTAATGATAGGAGTGCTGTATTTGACATTTCTTTGTTAGTATGAATAATGTTCAATACCCTTCTTAGGTTTTGGAAACCCTGCCTTCCCATGATAAATCCATTTTGATCTTTATTAATAATATTTGGCAATAATTTTTGTAACTGTTTTGCTAAGAGTTTACATATTATTTTAAGATCAGAATTTAACAAACTTATGGGTCTCATATTTTCACATTTGCTATTCATAGAGGGTGGAAAATTGCCTTTCTGAAATGCCTCCAGAAACATTTCCACAAGTGGAGTTAGCAGTTTATTTTTACAATTTTTATACAGATCTATTGGTAGACCATCTGGTCCTGCCCTTTTTCATGACTTCATGCTATCAATAGCGTTCCCTATTTCTTCTTTGTTAATTTCCATCTCCAGATCTTCTTTATGATCATCTTGGAGATGAGGAATAGACAGTTCATCTAAAAACCTATTTAGATTTTGTGAATTAATCTCATATTTTGTATCATATAACTCTTTATAGTAGCTTCTAAAGGCATCATCAATTTCTATAGGATCCACTACAACATTTCTATTGGTTATAACAGTTGTGATTGATGTATTGACCTCCAATTGTTTAATCTGCCATGCTAATAATTTACCCGATTTATCTCTTTGTTCAAAGAATGATTGCTTTAGTCTCATAAGACTGGAGGCGGCTCTGAATGCAGACAACTTATCATATTCAGCCCTCAAAATAAGTAACTTGTTTTGCATTTGTGGATCAGTTTTCTCAAACTTTTCCCTGAAGAGTCTTTATTTTATGTTCCAATTGTATTCGCTCTTCACGTACCTTTTTTGATTTTGAACCTGTGTAACTAATAATATGCCCTCTGAGGAAAGCTTTAAATGCTTCCCACTTTGTACATGCAGAAGTTTGTGTAGTATAAATTTTTTTAAAAATCTGTTTTTCTATATACTGTATTTCACAAATTCTTCATCTTGTAACCATTTATGCTGAAAATGCCATCTAGCCGGGTCTTTTGTTCATTTTCTATCCACATATTCTATACAACATGGGCATGATCCGAGATCACAATATTATCATAAAAGCTGTTATGAATTTTGGACCGTAATTCTGAAGAAATTAAAAAATAATCAATTCGAGAATATGTCTCGAATATATTTGAGTAGCAAGAATAGGTTTTAGCATGCGGTTTCAATTCTTTCCAAATATCCAACAGACTAAATTAGTTGATTAAACGAAGAATAACTGCTCTACACTTATTATGTGACTGATTTAGTGTACAATTAAAATCCCCTGCTATTACATATAATCCTGCAAATGTTGAGAAAGTAAGGAACAAATCTACAAAATACTTAGGATCATCTGTATTGAAACCATACAAGTTTACTAAATAAAAAATTTCTGATAATAGAGAACCTTGAACTATTAAATATCTCCCAAACATATCTTTGAGTACTTGTTTCACTTGAAATGGAACTGTACTATGAATGAGGGTCACAACTCCTCTGGCCTGGGAAGAGAACGATGTTGAGAAAACACTACCCTGCCATCTCCTCCTTATCTTTATAAGATCCTTTTCTAATAGGTGTGTTTCTTGTAAAAATGCAATTTTGGAGTCCATTTCCTTTAATTTATTCACGACTTGTTTAACTTTCATTTGTTGTAGACCTCTGCAGTTCCAATAAACGAATTTAAGAGATACTCCTTGAGACACCTCTAACCAATGATAAAAATAGATTACCTTGCAATATGAAAATGAAAATACAGGGAAACATGGCTAACCTGGATGCTCGAACCCACATCCAACACACTGAACATGAACTACACTTTTCCCACTTCCGTAAGATCCCCCCCTAAAACATCCTGACTCCAAGTATCGCTAAAGACCGTTCCACACCTAGTGAGGATCAGTCAAACCACACTTTGTTATTCCTTTTATCTGAACACTTTATCTGAACTGTTTCCGCAGTTGGTGTATTCCAGTGGCCAAGTCAGCATAAAACCTTATTTGCTGGTTCTTGTAGCGAATGTCTTTTTTAGCCCGTGCCGCTGCGATGACTGCCTGCTTATCCTTGTAGTTTAGAAACCGCATTATCAGCGTTCTCGGTGGCGCCTTCGGCATGAAGGACTCTCATTGGTCCGATTCTGTGTGCTCTTTCAACAATACCTGAGGATTGCAGAGTCACAGCATCCAGTACCTCTGGAATCCACTTCTCCAAAAAGGAGCATGGATCCCATCCTTCGGCACCCTCCGGCAGGCCCACCAGTCTCAGATTATTTAAGCGGGATCTGGTTTACAAGTCCACGAGTTTATCCTGCAGAGTCTTGTTTTTTGACTCCAACTTGTTTACTTTACCTTGCAAGTGGGCTGCGTCGTCCTCCGTGTTTGATATCCGCAATTCCACCTGCGCTCACTGCAGTCATTCATCTCCTTCCTCATACTTTCTATCGCCGTCATGATTCCATCAAATCTTGATGAAAACTCTGTCTCGTCTTCCGCCACAACTTCATTACCTTTCTGTGTCTCACCGCAAACGCGATAATCAGTTAACTTGGGCTACTTTGTCGATTTGCTATTTTCTTTACTTAATTTGCCAGACTTCGACATTGTAGTATTCACACCAACACTATCCTACCACGTTTTGTTGCAGATGTGAGTATTTTTAGTAGAATATTGTAGTAGTTAAGATGTAAGGCACGTCTTCTCAGATGGCCGCCATAACCGGAACCGACCAAAACAGTTTAAATTTAATCTACAGTACATAAACAGCACATAAACTACTTAATACATCACCTGTTCTAATGTTTGTGCGTAATCTAATGAATATTCCTGATACAAATCTTTGCCCCCAAATGCCAACTTTTTGTAACACCTCATCTTACAGTGTCCTCATTACACGTTAGATGTACTTGCTATAGTAATAACAGTAAATTGTAATAATTACAAGCAACTAACCCTAAACCAAACTCTAATCCTAACCATAACCCTATAGTAGGTACACATTGTTAATATTACTCAGTACTAAATTGTATATTTACACTGTGACAAGGACACTTTAAAATAAAGTGTAACCCCACTTTTTTATACAAACCATGATCATGAAGTGTAACCACTTATTCTTATCACTGAAGGTACTTTTATTGTATTGCTGTTGCTGCTGTCTTAGAAAAGCAATAAGCCACTGGATTATGTTGTATCTGTTATACTGTATGAACAGCCTCCTGTGGCTTATTGCTTTATTGAAATAAAACTGTTTATTAGGCAGGCTTAAGAAGAACACACTATTGTGGGCTCCAAGCAAACAAAATGATATAAATGTGACAATGTGTCCGTTACCTGTTATACAGCAGAATATCTGGTGTCCAGATCTGGCTGGATGGGAAACGCAGGGTCTGAACACCAGGATAGTTATCAGGGTTCCAGCTCAGATAGACATCCGTCCATCCCTGAATACACAAAACACACATCAGATTCAACACCATTAAAGGGGTCATATGATGAGATTAAAATTGGTCCTTTCTCTTTGGAGTATTACAAGCTCTTGGTGCATAAAGAAGATCTGTAAAGTTGCAAAGACTAAAGTCTCAAATCCAAAGA
>NW_015536800.1:149145-170312 GCF_001515605.1 Sinocyclocheilus anshuiensis | reverse complement strand
ACACACATATTTCTCCCACACACACACACACACACACACACACACACACACACACACACAGCCAGAAAATACAATAATACAATTACACAGCTGTGGTCTGCCAAGGGTACACACATGTACATTTACCACTGGGAAGTAAGAAGAGAACATAAATACATATAAAACACAGAGCAAAGGCATATGCATGTGCAATACACAAAGCTGAATATAACACAATGTGCTGAAACAGTTCCTAAAAATCACATAAATGCCAATATGAATTGAAGTTCAATAAAGTCACTGAAAGTCAAGCTTTTATGAGTCATGTGTTTTGACATCTCACTTCTTTGTGCATGAACTCCATCTGATCCCTTTTCAGAGGTGTAGGCGGCCCTTGGCTATAATTTCTCTAGCCTAAAGTTGCCTCCCCGCTGTATTAGAGGGCAGGATAATATGCGGTGCCACTGTGGATTTAGCGTAATATATTCTTTTTTTAAAGCTTTATTAAGCAGCACACAAGCAGCCTTTCTTATAAGCAACAGAAAGCACACTAGTATTCTAATAAATTAATTTAGAGATGCAGTCAACTGAGGCAAACAAGACATTGCATTCTGAAATCAGACATGCTGCATTGATAATTAGAACAAATATTTCCATTGTTTGATACTCAGCCCATTTATTCCTACACAGTAGCATTGCAGTGCTTGTTTGTTGTTGATAGTTTCTCATTAGGGAAAATGTACAAATAGTTCATTCAGAGTTTAAGCTTGGCCACAAAGCTTCCTCAAGCCCCATTCCTTATTTATTGAAATGTTAAAACATTGTGTGTGGATGCGTACTTTAAAAAAAAATCACATTTAAATATACTTTGACACAAACACTGGACTGATCATTCAGCTTCAAAACCTATAACTGATTTACTAATAAAGGGTTCACCCAAAAATGAAAATTCTGTCATCATTTCCTAACCCTAATGTTCTTCCAAACCCAAGAAACATTTTCGAAACATAAATGCTAAAAGCAAATTCTAATATCAGTATTTTTATATTATTAGTAATATTTTAATGTTGATATTCTTTCGTGTTTGTCCATCCACTGAAAATGTTCATGCTTTAAAAAGTAAATAAATACATTGTAAAAAGTAATCCATATAAATCTCTGAATGCTTTATGTGATGAACAGATTTTAATATGGGCTTTTAGTTATTCATATACAGTGGTTGCCAAAATTATTAGAACTAGAGCTAAAAATGGTTTTAAATCAGTTATTTCTATCTTTGCTGTAGTGTGTCAGTAGGAAATATCAGTTTACAATTTCCAAACATTCATTTAGCCATTAACTGTAATAATCCAGTGAGATTTTTGTTTGCACAAGGAGCCTGACAACAGCCAGTGCTCCACACAGAGATCTCATCTCATCATCATCATCATCCAGTCTGTCTGCAATGACATGAAGAAACAGAACAAACTGAAAAATAAAGAAAAAAAAGGTATTATTACATTTTACATTTCTGTCCCCTTCACTTCTGAAATGATGGCTACGCCATAATAAACATAATTTCAGTGTAAGCCATGATTGTCAGTCAATACAAAAACTGTGGATATGGATAAGCACTTAGTTCATGCACTTGTTACATGATAGATGAGTGGTTGTGAAAGTGTATGTTTTAACATAGCATACAATCGCCACGCTGCACATTACTGTTAATTGTAATATTGACCTTGCGTGGAAATTTTTCTGAGGTGAAGTAATCCTGAGTAATTTCTTTCACAGAATCATGTCCAGGCGGCTGTGAGATCTGATCTGATCATCATCCAGTCTGTCTGCAATGACATGAAGAAACAGAACAAACTGAGACAGACTAAATCCAGAAGAAATGTGGGAACGTCTCCAAGATGCTTCAAGAGACCTCCCTGAAAAACTATGTGCTAATGCACCTAGGGCAAAAGCTGCTTTAAACCCAAAGGATGGTCACACCAAATGTTGATTTAATTTAGTTAATAGAAGTTAAATGATAAAGAAAATCTATTTATGACCTTATTTTTGATAGCATCCTCATTTTACAGCATTTTTACACAAGTGCCTAAAACTTTTAACAGTACTGTAGCTTTGCAGGAAGGTTTCTTAAAGCATCTTGGAGAAGTTGCCACAGTTCTTCTGGATTTAGTCCGTCTCAGTTTGTTCTGGTGTCAGTACATATCAGTTTACATTTCCAAACATTCATTTTGCCATTAACTGTAATAATCCAGTGAGATTTCTGTTTGCACAAGGAGTCTGACAACAGCCAGAGCTCCACACAGAGATCTGACCTCTTCATCATCCAGTCTGTCTGCAATGACATGAAGAAACAGAACAAACTGAGACAGACTAAATCCAGAAGAAATGTGGGAACGTCTCCAAGATGCTTCAAGAGACCTCCCTGAAAAACTATGTGCTAATGCACCTAGGGCAAAAGCTGCTTTAAACCCAAAGGATGGTCACACCAAATGTTGATTTAATTTAGTTAATAGAAGTTAATTGATAAATAAAATATATTTATGACATTATTATTGACAGCATCCTCATTTTACAGCATTTTTACACAAGTGCCTAAAACTTTTAACAGTACTGTAGCGTTGTGATCTCTGTGTGGAGCACTGGCTGTTGTCAGGCTCCTTGTGCAAACAAAAATCTCACTGGATTATTACAATTAATGGCAAAATGAATGTTTGGAAATGTAAACTGATATTTCCTGCTGACATACTACAGCAAAGACAGAAATAACTAAAACCATTTTTTAGCTGGTGAAAATACTAGTGTTCTAAACACTGATTAACACTCATGCATAGTCAATGGTCAATGGAAGCACAAACATCTTTGCTTAGGGCAAGAATAAACAAGGTGTGTTTATTCTATTCAAGCATGCACATTTAAAAGAGTATTAAAATATTTTAATTCGTGTTCTGAAGATTGATGAAAGTCTTATTAGTTTGAAATGATATGAGGGTGAGTAAATGATAAAAAAAAATTTGGATGAACTATCCCCGTAACTCTTGGAAATTTTGGTAGAAGTTCCCGAGCACGTTCAAAAAGACTTGGCATGAGTTTCCACAAAAACATGATGTAGGTTAAGCACATATATTCTTTATTACGTTTGTCCCTCTTTATCTCATATATTACAGATTGCTGTCATTATAATACGACCTTTCAACTATTTCTGATTACTTGTGTGTGTACTTGTGTGTGTGTGTGTGTGTGTGTGTGTGTGTGTGTGTGTGTGTGTGTGTGTGTGTGTGTGTGTTCACTGATGCACAGTTAATTTAGTTAAAACAACAGGGAGAAAATCATGTTTGTTTCATCCTCACAGATCACATCAGATCAGTCAGGAGGAAAGAGGAGTTTCTGTTCCACACATCTCTCTCTGTGTGTGTCTCTGTGGCTCAGATGTCCCAGTGTGCTTTAGTGAGCGTATTCCCTGAGGCGCAGTCTCTCTCTCCGGACACAATAGCTTGCTCGGCACTGACATCATGAAAGGATCAAGGAATGTGCGCTGCACATATTTCATATATGTACTGCAACACATACTTACAGTAGAACATATTGTTTCTACTCCATGTCTAATAAAAGCATAGGAAGAAAACAACAGATCCACTTTGTCACATGCAGTTTCATGCAGTTTTTTAAGCAACAGATTTTAAATAAAAGATAAGGTGAGAAAATAATTTTTGGTCTAAATTTGTATTTATATATTTGAATGATTTGTGTTGATATTTTCATTTTATACTTTAAAATAATTTGTATATATAAAATATACAAATATAATACAAATAAAAAATATATCAAATATATTTATTTTTTAAATAATAAATTTACTTAATAAAATAAATGTAATATATGTGTGCTATTTATTTTTATGTGAACTCATGAAAAAGCCTTTCAAGAACATTTTGATGAACTTTATTTAAGATCATGCCACCATTCCATACTTCAACTTCACCATTCTACCAACAAAAAATGTTATATGTTAAATCATGTAGAAATAGCTTGTTGGGGTAATAATGGTAGATTACAACTTGACTGAAAAGAAATGTAGTACTTTTTGAAAAACAATACTTTTGACAACCCCAATTAAAATGTATTTTTTAGACATCAGGAATGACAGGCAGAAAGGTTAAAAAGCTGCAGTTAAGTCAGTAAGGCCTGTTGGAGGAGACTGCAACAATGGAACTCCTATTCAAAATCAACTGAGCTTTGTAGAAGACAGATGTAGCTACTTTGTGCTGACATTTGAGAAATATAGGACCAAAACACACCACAACAGTTACAGCCATCACTATTCCAGTTACAACCAACACTATTAAATGACGCGAAGATGGCGCCGATGATGGCTGCCTCCATGGCGTGCTCTGCAGTCGTTTTTATGTTTTTATTAGTTTGTCATGTCTTTAGTTATATCCCTGCAATCAGTTTCACCAGAGACGAATTGCTGGACATTCGGCAGTACACATCATCCGATATTTCACCGGTTTTCGACTATTCTGATGTTTTGCTGGACATTGTAGTTGGCGGAGCAGCGGCGCTGATCAAGCACTTCAGGACGCGCAGACGGGGGAAGAGAGATGGCGCACTTGTGAAGCTCAGGCAGCGCGGATTCAGAACTCCTTCTGCTCTCCCGGATAAACAAGGATTTCTCACACTCTGCTGCTCTGTGTTTCACGGAAACCTTTCTGAATGACGCCATTCCGGATAGCGCATTGAGTCTGCTGGGCTTTCAGCTGTTTAGAGCGGATCGCGACGCAGAATCAACGGGGAAATCACGAGGCGGCGAGACATGCTTTTACATCAATGAAAGGTGGTGTACAGATGTAACCGTGTTAAAGAAGATGTGCTGTCCCGATCTAGAAGCGCTTTTCATTAACTGTAAGCCTTTCTACTTGCCGCGGGAGTTTTGCTTGTTCATTCTCGTGAGTGTTTACATTCCTCCGTAAGCGCACGAGAGCTCAGCTTTACAGAAACTCGCTGATCAGATCACATACACAGAACAACAACACCCGGACTCTGTTTTAATCATTCGTGGGGACTGGTGACGAGTCTGCTTACAGTCAGGAGGTTAAAGAGCTGGCTGTCTGGTGCAGTCTCAACAACCTGGAGCTCAACACGCTCAAAACTGTGGAGATAATCGTGGACTTCAGGAGAAACCCCCCTGCACTCCCCCCACTCACCATCATGGACAGCACTGTAACGACAGTGGAGTCATTCAAGTTCCTGGGCAAAACTATCTCTCAGGACCTAAAGTGGGACACTCACATTGACCCCATTGTTAAAAAGGCCCAGCAGAGGTTGTACTTCCTTCGCCAGCTGAGGAAGTTCAACCTGCCACAGGAACTGCTGACACAATTCTACTCTGCCATCATTGAATCCGTCCTCTGCACTTCAATAACCGTCTGTTTCAGCTTTAGTCTACATTTCAATTTTGCACTAATATACCTGTACATACAAAACTATCTATTGTAATATACCTGTACATACAATTGTCAATTTGTATATTGCATTCCCTATTTACTTGTTCTATATTTTATTTTATTTTAATTTTTTTATCTGTGTTTTTGTTCTGTCACTGTCATTCTGTTGCACTGTGGAAGCTTCTGTCACGAAAACAAATTCCTCGTATTTGTAAACATACCTGGCAATAAAGCTCATTCTGATTCTGATTCCCTCTCATCTCTCTCTCTCAGCCTTTATCTCAATCATAAACCTGTGTGTCTCATGGTACATTTAACATGTGACGTCCATCTGTGGGCCATACATTGCAACATACGTCAACAAATCAAAAGTCAGTTTGTGGGTGATCATCTGTGACTTCGGAGTGTAAGGACAAAAAGGGCATGTGCTCTGCACAGGTTGAGCCCTACCTGTGCACGTGCCTGGTGCAAGGTCTCTCTCTAAGCCTGCTTGGCACTTTGGAAAGCAACTGGTCGGAATGTTGGGTTCAAAATCAGAGCGGCCCCTTTGTGGAAAATTTCTTATCCAGCTTAATTTCATGGTTAAGTGCTCAGTTGGCTAAACTTGTGCATTATGGCTGATGAGGTCAATAAAGGTGAATTAGAGCTGAGCAATGTTTCAGACAGATAGAAACACCTTTTAACAACTAAAACCCACAGTTTGCGCAAGCCAATTGGTGCCATTTGAGTATATACACATTTACGAACATGTATTTCATGAAATTTCACACTCGCCTGGTTTTAGGCTGATTATGTTTACCAAATATATTTAATGTGCTTATGTTTTGCACCTTTAGTGGTCTTGAGCATTTTAGCAATTACCTTGATTTGTAATGTTTCTCAGCATGGAAGCTTTTACTCAAATGAATAATATCCAGATGAGTTCTGAATGCAGAACTGGAAAAAATATATTCAAAGTCTGATAAAATTGCTCATCATAAAGCACTCTTGGGCGCTGAAAACCGTTCAGCAACCTCATTCATATGCAATATCATTCATATTCATTCAGCATTCAGCAATATCATTCATGTTTTTTATGATGTTCATTTAAATCCTGCAGTAAAATATAATATAATTATTTTATACATTCTCCTTTTGAATTTTGTTTAGAACTCAATTTTATTGTTAAAAGTGAAACAAAATATGTGACCTGTGCTGGCTAAATGAGTCACAACAAGCAAATAAAAAAAAATAAAAAAAAGTCATTTTTATTTTAAAACGCTCAATTAAAAGACTATCAAAATGATATATGATTTGTTGGAATCGGATGAAAAATAACTGAGCTACACCCGTTTGAAGTCAGCAAAGTCAGTTCTGAGAAAAATCAAGTTGAAGTTTTCTGAAGGTTCCAAAGCAAAATTACCTAAAAAAGTTGCATTGTTTCCTCCACTTGCTTTCTTAATATTAATTACTATATTAATAATCACAATATAGCCATTTTTTATTTTATCTTTGCCATTAAAAATAACAGATGCAAAAAATCAACAACAGCAGAACAAATATGAGAAAGAAACAAATAGTGCATTACTTTTTAATTTTACATCTAAACAAAAGCATTCAAGTAAGAAAAACAAATAATCAAATGTAAAAATCTCTTCAGTATGTTCATTACAAATAAATTGATTATTAAAACAATCAAGAGCAGCGATCTTTTCTTTTATTGTTAGATTAACATTGTGACAGACGGCCTGTATAGTAAGTTCTACTGTACTGCACGGATCTAATATGTTTTCCCCAACAGTTCCCCAAACGTTCACTTAAGATATAACAGATTATGTTTGTGTGAATAGCCTACTTAAATACTGTAATTCTGTGTATACAGTCTGTGTATATTTATTGGGATATGCTACACAAAAAATTCCAAAGGAGGTGCACCAGAGAATGGCAGCCTTGTACAGACCGTTCCAAAAGTTATGAAGTCAGAAAGCCCATTATAAGTCAAGCTCCCAGACACAGATTTGGTCCTGCTCCACTTCAAGCTGTTATTTTAGTTGTAAATCTGCCTGATGTGACCAAAGGGTGTGACATTAAACCTAGAAGCCATTGAAATGTCGTTATCTTGTTACTCTGAGGACTGAAACCTTTGTTATCATCACCTGCAAGCCATGCGACTGGAACAACCTATTTAAATTTCAAATAATTCTGCTGTTGTTTTTTGCTTTCCAGGGTGATGTCTGAACAATGAGCATTTGAGGAAGACGTGCCACTGAGCGGCATAACTGAGCAGGACAGTAACACGGGGACCGTCATGTTTAAAACAAGCAAAATTGCTATTAGACTTTCAAAAATGATGCCGTAACAGTATAAGGGGGAGGACATGGACCACTTTGTATTAAATGAAGGAGAGAAATCATAATGTTCAATATGTTTCAGTTAAAAAGCCAATCATCTTTTTCATTGAATTAATTTACACTAGAATTTACTCTGTGATCTATCCATAAAAAAATACAGTAAAATACAGTTGTAGCATGATTTGACCCAGAGAAGCAACATTTATGTCACCGCTATAGTGAATGAAACGCACAAAGAAGACGATGAACAATGCAAATAGTCTTTAATAATCTACAAACACAAAGGTCGGACAGGCAGGATGCACACATAGCGATGTAGTAGACCGGACGAGGGAACACAGGACTGAACACAACTATATATACACTGAAGAAAATGAAGATAATTAATGACACACAACTGAACTAAATGACACAGTCAAACACGAGGGAAAACTGGGTCACACAGAGCACATGAGGGATGAAACGGAGACAGGAGGAGCCAAGGCGGATCAGATGGAGGGAGGAGCCAGGAAGAGGACAGGAAGGACTTGGAGCAGGAGGAGCCAGGTGGGACCCAGGCCACAGCCATGATGGCCACCCACAGTGGAGCCGACAGAGGGAGGAGCCATGGAGGAGGAAGGGCTGCCGACGGAGAGCCGATGAACCAGGGTGACAGGGAGGAGCAGATGGCTCCTCCCGAGGCAGAGGCTGGTATCCAGAAGGCCGCAGTGGAGCCGGAGCGACAGAGGACCAAGGTGGAGCCGGAGAGAAGGAGGAGCCTGACAGAGCTGGAGGGACGAGGTGTAGCAGGAGGAGTGGAGTCCCGAGGCGGTGGATGGTCAACGACAGACCAAGGCAGAGCCGGAGGGATGAGGGAGCCCGGCGGAGCTAGTGGACTGACGGGCCACAGCGGAGAGGAGGGAGCTAGGAGCCATGGTGGAGCCGCTGGGTCGAAGGGCCGAGGCGGAGACAAGGGATCCTCCAGCCACAATGCCGATGGAGACTGGCAGACCCACGGCGATCCCACCGCACAGATGGTGGGCTGAGGGTGAGCAGAGGGGCTGCCAGTAGACAGCGGTGATGATGGTGAGGAC
The DNA here is from genome assembly GCF_001515605.1 of Sinocyclocheilus anshuiensis. Lineage (NCBI taxonomy): Eukaryota > Metazoa > Chordata > Actinopteri > Cypriniformes > Cyprinidae > Sinocyclocheilus > Sinocyclocheilus anshuiensis. The sequence continues at coordinate 161,489 of NW_015536800.1, read as the reverse complement.
TGATATAGAGGAGGTGGGAGAAGGAGGCTGGGTGGGTGGGTGTGAAATCCAGACAAGTAGAGGGTTCAGGGATGGTGTGTGCCACCCACACACACCACATCGCGACTCCCAACACTGGGAGTGTGGTGGACAGAGGAACGACCTCTGTGATCGTTTCAGGACAGGCAGGGCAGACAGATAGTTCAGAGCAGGCAGAGAGTTCAGACGAAGGCGGGAGAAGAGGGGCATGTCTGCATATATATCCAAATAACAGTCCACTGAACTCGGCTCACCCTCAGCCATAGTGCAGTGGGCGGAGCTTCCCTCCACGCTCTCACTGTCCATAATGCTCTCCCGTGTGGCGAGCTCTGTAGCCAGCTCTCGCACCTGGTCTGACGTGTTGGGCTCTAGCTCCGGGGCGATCCTCAGCACTGTCGCTCCACTTGGCGATGGCTCGTCAGTCGCGGCGGGCTTTGGCTCTCTGTCAACGGTGGGCTCAGGCTCTTGCTCCACGCAGCGGGGTGATGGTGGGCTGGGCTCTGGGTCGAGTCGCGTTCCGGATCGGGGCCAGACAATCTCCAGACAATCTCGACAGGGCGGTGACAGTTAGCCCCGGTCTTGAACAGGGACTTCAGCGTCTCATCTTCGAAGGCGGTAGTGACGGCGAGACGGCTGAAGTCCCTTGCGAAATCCTCGATATCCTGGCTCCTCCGAGCCAGGGCGGTGAATCTCGCGGCATACTCCATAACAAAAAAACAACAGAAACTTTCACAAAAACGAAAAAACAAAACACAGGAAATCGCACCGCATACTTTATTCTAGGTCCGGTCTTCTGTCACGGCTACGGTGAATGAATTGCACGAACAAGACGTTGAACAATGCAAATAGTCTTTAATAATCCACGAAAGGGCAAACACAGGTCGGACAGGCAGGATGCACACGTAGGGATGTAGTAGACCGGACGAGGGAACACAGGACTGAACACAACTATATATACACTGAAGAAAATGAAGATAATTAATGACACACCTGAACTAAATGACACAATCAAACATGAGGGAAAACTGGGTCACACAGAGCACATGAGGGATGAAACACAACAAAACAGGTCCATAGGTGTGACATTATGACACCACTGTGATCAGATTTTATTCCAGGCTGGAAAAACATGCCTATGGCGACATTTCTGCAAAACGTTGAGATACATTTCTGCAAACGCTCTGCAAAACACAGATAAACGTGACGCTGGCAACTTGGTTTTTGTTTGTATTTTGGCATTCCTCTGATGAAATGTCGAGTGTGTGTTGCTAAAAAGTTTACTTTGAAAGTAATGTACCACCTACAATAAACCCTACCCCAAACCTAATCGATAGTGTTAAAACCAAACGTGAGATAAAAGCACATTTAAGCACATAAAATCATCATTTTAGCTGGCTTCTACAAGTCTTTGAGCTCTTTAATTGTGACTTGTACCCAAACGCTCCACATTGCAAGTGCTGTACCAGATGAGCTATACTGAGCAAGTTTGCTACATCAGAAAAGTCATTCATGTGGTACACGATGTATAAATGTCAAAATGTATTATTTTATAAGTCATACAATATAAAGTGAATGGTTTTGAAGACTTAAGGCAGGCGCACACTGTACGATTTTTAATAGTCCTTTGCGATTGTTGCTTGTCAGATTGTGCGAACATGATGATCATGTCACACTGGGATCTCAGATGCCAGTAATGTCAGACTGTATGACAGTCAAGACGCGATAAAAACGGGTGCGCACAAGAAAACTTGTCCAGAGTTTTACATTATCAACCCATACACGCTCAGTGACTGTGAGCTGCATTACACGTGTGGCTGAAATGTTGGCTATCATGAAAAGTATATGAATGGCGGCAATACCGACATATTTAGGAAGAATAATGTAAGCAACACACACCTACATAAAAGCAGCAGCACAACCGGTGTTTATCACAGCAAAGGCAACATATCATGTGAATTCATTGAGTGGAGGACGGGAGCGCCGGAGTTTATGGCAGTTAGAAGAAATCTTTAGCATTAATTCTGAGCATGGCTTGTCTTGAAAAACGAAATACAGTTTTGACGTTCGTTGTAGCAGACGTCACACTGCAAGACTATGCGGCAAATCTTCTGACACTGCCAGAATTTCGTCTGAGGTCAAATTTGATCATAACGGCCATTAAATGGCTGTCAGTGAACATGTCAAACCAGCGATTAAAGGCTACAGATTTTAGCCTAGGATTATAGGAATCTTTTAGGATTTTCAAAATTTGTCTCAGATGACCAAATTGTGGTCAAAATCTGGGCTTTACTGCGCATGGAACTATGTGGAAACAAAACTTTATTAATCAATAATCCCCTTTGATAATCTGTAATAACTTGTGTGAGAAGGTTGTTGGTGTTTTACTATCACTAGCATTGATTTCAGCTGAAACTGCAGTGATTTGTATGTATAGGTGTGTTTTGGATTTTTGCAAAAATGCAGGTAGAGGCATATTTCAATGTGTGTGTGTGTGTGTGTGTGTGTGTGTTTTTTTAAATTTTATTTTAATGTTTTTTTGCTGGCAACTTGGTTTTTGTTTGTATTTTGGCATTCCTCTGATGAAATGTCGAGTGTGTGTTGCTAAAAAGTTTACTTTGAAAGTAATGTACCACCTACAATAAACCCTACCCCAAACCTAATCGATAGTGTTAAAACCAAACGTGAGATAAAAGCACATTTAAGCACATAAAATCATCATTTTAGCTGGCTTCTACAAGTCTTTGAGCTCTTTAATTGTGACTTGTACCCAAACGCTCCACATTGCAAGTGCTGTACCAGATGAGCTATACTGAGCAAGTTTGCTACATCAGAAAAGTCATTCATGTGGTACACGATGTATAAATGTCAAAATGTATTATTTTATAAGTCATACAATATAAAGTGAATGGTTTTGAAGACTTAAGGCAGGCGCACACTGTACGATTTTTAATAGTCCTTTGCGATTGTTGCTTGTCAGATTGTGCGAACATGATGATCATGTCACACTGGGATCTCAGATGCCAGTAATGTCAGACTGTATGACAGTCAAGACGCGATAAAAACGGGTGCGCACAAGAAAACTTGTCCAGAGTTTTACATTATCAACCCATACACGCTCAGTGACTGTGAGCTGCATTACACGTGGGGCTGAAATGTTGGCTATCATGAAAAGTATATGAATGGCGGCAATACCGACATATTTAGGAAGAATAATGTAAGCAACACACACCTACATAAAAGCAGCAGCACAACCGGTGTTTATCACAGCAAAGGCAACATATCATGTGAATTCATTGAGTGGAGGACGGGAGCGTCGGAGTTTATGGCAGTTAGAAGAAATCTTTAGCATTAATTCTGAGCATGGCTTGTCTTGAAAAACGAAATACAGTTTTGACGTTCGTTGTAGCAGACGTCACACTGCAAGACTATGCGGCAAATCTTCTGACACTGCCAGAATTTCGTCTGAGGTCAAATTTGATCATAACGGCCATTAAATGGCTGTCAGTGAACATGTCAAACCAGCGATTAAAGGCTACAGATTTTAGCCTAGGATTATAGGAATCTTTTAGGATTTTCAAAATTTGTCTCAGATGACCAAATTGTGGTCAAAATCTGGGCTTTACTGCGCATGGAACTATGTGGAAACAAAACTTTATTAATCAATAATCCCCTTTGATAATCTGTAATAACTTGTGTGAGAAGGTTGTTGGTGTTTTACTATCACTAGCATTGATTTCAGCTGAAACTGCAGTGATTTGTATGTATAGGTGTGTTTTGGATTTTTGCAAAAATGCAGGTAGAGGCATATTTCAATGTGTGTGTGTGTGTGTGTGTGTGTGTGTGTGTTTTTTAATTTTATTTTAATGTTTTTTTGATGTTGGATTTTATTGATGTTTTTAATAAATTTTAGACGATATTGAAATGTAATTGTGACAAACAGTTAAAACACATTTTGGTCTTTTCCAAGTACAGAGGAGCTGTGGCTCTTAGTAAATAGTAAGTAGCTGCCTAGAAATGTTACCAAAATGGCTGCCAAGTGAACTTGGTAGCCTTAAAGCAGCCTGACATTATTACACACATGTACAAATAGTACAAAAGAAAACTAAGTAAAAACTCACCAGCTGTAGCCAGGCGTTGGTTATTAATACCTGATTTTTTTCATCCTGGGGCAGAGAAACAGAAGAGAAAAAGAGATTACATATCAAATGAGGACATAAATGAAGGGTTACTTCAAATTGAACAAATCCTTTCTGCTTCTATAATCCTAACCCTTTCTATGAACAAAGACTTTTATTATTTTTTGCCCTCTGTGTACCATTTGTTCTCTATCTTCTCACACACACATCCGCAGACTTTGCCTTTTGGTGTATTTGAGATAAGGCCAAAAGAGACCAGCTATGACACCCATTGAATAGGAGCAATCTAACCTTAAAGCAGTTTCACAAAGTGACAATCACCATTACAATACAGATCTCATAGTAAACCTCTTGGGCTTTAAAGCTTGACTTCAACATGCATTGATCTGTGTCAGATTCTGTGTGTTTATGTGAGTTCTAGAACATTGAGCTTTGAATGATCAAAGACGTTTGTTTCATCCAGAGAAGTGTCAGCTCTCATTTCCTCACATTTCATTCAGTTTGGACCAGGGATGATCCACAGTGTAATCAATTTACCATTAAATGTTCTTGCTTCAGCTATATTTCAATAAGTAACTGACCGATAAGAACAACGCATCAGCTTCAGAGAGGTCCAAATAAAGTGTCAACACTTTTTATACACAACATCATACTATACATACAAGATACTATTATAGAATAAATAAAATTTAGAAAAAAACTGCTTTTAAGTTTAGGAAGTATTTAACTCTATATTATTTAAGTATTTAAATAATCTTACATGTGTTACCATGCTAGTAATACTATAGTTTGTTAATATACAATATCATGTAAATATCATGGTATAAGAATGTTAATCATACAGTACCACAGTAAATATCAAAGTACCATGATATTAACTTCTGGTATCATCACAACACCATGGTTTGGCATTGATGTTTAATATGTCAGTATATTATGTAGTATACACTACCATTCAAAAGGTAGTAGGGCCAGTAAGAAATAAAACTTTTACTCAGCAAGAATGCATTAAACTGATCAAAAGTGACAGAATAAAATATATTTGAATAGAAAAAAAATCAAGTAAACATCAAAATGAATGAAGCCAGTATTCAACTCTCCTTTCTGAAGTAAAGTACTGTTGAAAAGGAACTATTATAGAGGTCAGTTTAGAGTTGACAAAAACAGTTTTCATTGTTGCAACATTCTTGAATCTCAGTTTAAATCTTTCCTTAAGGCACCAATGATTACTCATGCTTAAGAGAAACCTGTCCTTGTGTTCTGTCTCCAGTTCCTCTGTCACTGAGCTTCCTGTGTAATGTGCAATGATGTCTCTTTTGGCTACTGCAGAATGGGGTGCATTTACTATTTGGTTCCTAGGACATTCCAGCATAAAATACACCAATTGAATGCCTTGCAAAATGTTAAAATAGGTAAATGTGGTTCGGAGACCCCCAGGAGACGACAAAGAGTATAGGGTGTCTATGAATTTGACAGAAAAAGCCATATTTATGACAAAAAATTAAATAAATAAATAAAAACAATTCTGTATAAATACATTTATGGGGGGAAAAGTATTTATACATGTTTACATAGGGTTCATCATATCTGGTGGCACCTTGTCATCAAAAAGTTCAAATCTTTATTTGACAGACAGCATTACTTCAGTGGGGTGAGAGTGTGCAGATCTTCTTTATATTGTTATATACATTTATTTTAAATAATTGAAATACTGTATCATCATATCATGTTAAATATTTTATATATTTTATCTTATAATGATCATGATATAATTATACTTTGTTTTATATGCTTGTTTTTTGTGTTTCTGATTTATAAGCATGTCTTAGGTGTCCAAATACTTTTTAGGGCCACTAAATGTTATGGAATACTACTATTTTTTGTTCAGGATGTCAATGAGTATAAGTCATATTCTCACTTTTCACTCTGTTGTTTTTGCTGTTCCTTTTCTTAATTATTAAATTACTATTCTAGGCCTGTCTGCAGAAACATTGTCACTTTGATGAAAGACATAATGCCTAAGCCATCTTAATTTAAGGTCCTCAAACCAGGTTAGTCATTTCTCTATATATCCTCCATGTGTCAAAACCAGAGAGAGAGAGAGAGAGAGAGAGCGCGAGAGAGCGAGAGAGCGAGAGCGCGAGAGAGCGAGAGAGCGAGAGAGCGCGAGAGAGAGAGAGAGCGAGAGAGCGAGAGATGCATCCCAAAATTTACACCTGTTAACATGACACATCAGTTGCCTGTTTGATCTTTTTTTCTCTGCTGAGTATCTATCATTTACTTTTTTTAAATCTTGCTCTCACTCCATCTCTTCTGTGAGAGAGAGAGAGAGAGAGAGAGAGAGAGAGAGAGAGAGAGAGAGAGAGAGAGAGAGCGCGAGAGAGCGAGAGAGCGAGAGCGCGAGAGAGCGAGAGAGCGAGAGAGCGCGAGAGAGAGAGAGAGCGAGAGAGCGAGAGATGCATCCCAAAATTTACACCTGTTAACATGACACATCAGTTGCCTGTTTGATCTTTTTTTCTCTGCTGAGTATCTATCATTTACTTTTTTTAAATCTTGCTCTCACTCCATCTCTTCTTATTTTCCTTCCTTCTTTGTCTCTTCCTTTGTCATTCTAAAGTCCCTGTTGTTTTTTGCTCCTGCAGAAGAAAGTGGAGGTAACGTGTTGTCTGTGAAGGGTGAACTGAGGGCTTGTGACATGCAATCAACATCAACGGATGAAGTTAAGAATGCTATAACAGTGCCAGCACAAGCCTGAACAAAATTTCATCTGTACGGCTCCAGTCTTGCAGACCAAGACTTTTAACTACTGACACACTATAAATTCTAACAACTCACTCAAACTAAATAAATTTGTTTACAACATAGGTTTTATTTTTGTTACCATTAATCATAAAGTTTTGAGTATCAATTACTGATATAATTAATAGAGTACAAAATTAAATTTGAGAAAAATAAAACACTAAAGCCCTTGTGCTTGAATTTAAAAATGCATGCTTAATCAAAACATTTGAATTTTTGACATTAGTCTTGACATTAAAATTTAAAGATTTATTCTCCTTTGATTCTTGTTGCATTGTTGTAGTTTGTGTTTTGTGTGAAGACACAGATATGGATGATTATGAGAGTCCCTCTGGTGAACTGTTGAATTAAAGTAATTCCTCTTTATAAATGTTTTACACAAAAATCAGTTTTATGTGCTACACTATTAGAATAGTGTGGGAAAGAATATGTCCTCGGAAATGTTTGTAGACTTCGATCAGATTTTCTGTCCATCCAAAAGTAATAAGTACTGATCATTTCACAGACATAAAGTGGAAAACAGTTCTGCTGTGGAAATTTAATGTATTTACTAAACCCTCAATATCTTTAAAATAATTGATTCTATCAACATCTTAAACCTTCAAATCCAGTGATTAGTGTATTTGAAGCTTAAAGGGATAGTTCACCCAAAAATGATTTGATGTAATCGCAGACTTATAAGTGCATTACCGCCACCTATCTCTCAAGAGGACCATTGATACTTCTAATTGAGATTGTAGATAGCGTTCTGCGATCCGCCGTAAAGCAAGCAAGAAGACGACGACGCCTCACATGCCTGCTGTTGAGAATGTGTGCTCAGGAGGACGCGCCGCCGTTCAGGATAGTTTGAACAGTTCAGACATTGCGTGAATCAGAGGTAAAAAAAACGATATAAATACTATTCAGTTTCTTGCACAGACCGATCGTTTTGTGTCTTTACACATCAATGTATTGTCACGAGCCGCAGGGTTTAATTTGGTTTTGTTTGTGTATGTTTTTTTTTACTCTCAAAGACGTGATTCCCATTCTCCTCCATTATAAGACTGACAGACTGCAACGGTTTGTGTTAAAAATCTTCGTTTGTGTTCTACTGAAGAAACAAAGTCACCTACATCTTGGATGCCCTGGGGGTAAGCAGATAAACATCAAATTTTCATTTTTGGGTGAACTATCCCTTTAAGAAAGTTGTAGCCCCCAGGTACATTGTAAACATGAGTGTTCTGCTTAATTTCCGTGGAAGCACATGGGACAGCATAAAGTATATTGCTGCATTTATGAATTAGACCTTCATGGCTAAGCTTTTCCAAACACCTTTTCCTGCATATATATATGGCAGTATTCATAAATCGCAGTTCCACTGCAACACCTAACTGAAACCCACTGAAACATGAACACAGCCTCAGGCAGCTGTGTATATGAGCTTCAAATAATTATATTTCTGTAAAACAGAGCAATAAAATGCTGTCCAAAAGAAATCTTAAAATACTAAGAGTGCTGTAAATGTAATTCTGAACTGGAGAGTTAATTAATGACAGCTGATGCAGATTTAAGTGAAAGACGCATTTCATTGACTTATATTTCACCCAAATTGTAATTACCCTTGAGAAAAAGAAACCACTTTATCACTTTTAAAAAGAGTGCTTAAAAATAATTTATTAAAATATAATTGAATATAATTTTTATTGACACTTGTATGTTAAGTATTTAAATATATTAGTAATTTTGTAATTACATTTGTAATGAATTTGAAGTTTATTATATTTAAAATATATTAATATATTAAATTTAATATTGAACAACATACTGAGTTAAAATTATGATCCAGCAGCATCTATCAAGCTCGTGTTCTGTTATGATACAACCAATTACTAAAATACTGTTTATGTAGTTTCAGATTGTGGGGTGTATTTGAAGACATTACTGCAGTAACTAGTGTTCCATTTGACTGGGAATTTGGACCTTATTTACATTTGATTAATTTTCTCCCAGCCAGTGTAATTGGGCTACAGACTAATTAGTTGCACTGTATTACATGAATACAATATGCTGTTAATCATAGTCAAATCATTACTTGTGCGCAATTTTGTATTTTACAGTTCATGGGAAATGTTATTAAAATATGAATAATAAATAAAATGTATAGTAAATAATTAGGGGATGAGCTATTTGTCTAAGGGCTTGTTATCACCAGTGAACATGTGGTTGAGTTATTAACCAGGCATGCACAAATAACACTCAGCATACAAACTCGTAAAAAAAAAACAAAAAAAAACAGCAAAGTAAACCAACAAGAAAAAAGGCAACCACAATTTATTCATTCCACATTGAATGCTGGAAACCTTCTGTAAGTGCCAGCATAACACTATTACAGTTAATCTGCCAATTCACAATCATTGCCATTCTATCACAATCACAGTCTGTTTACAGTATGCATACTGTAAATTGCTTGTATTTCTTTTATTCATTATGTCTGCATCTTCAAAAAGCCAACATACTTAAGCTGAGTTCATAAGCTGCTTATTTAGAGCTGATTTTGTAAATAGTTGTAGAATAAACAGAGTTGCATCTGCTTTTGTATAGTGAGACTGTCCAACACAAATCTGTGAATGAACACTTCTACAGTACTTAGAAGAAATGAGACACATGAAAACCTGCCTGCGGTAATGAGCAGTGACTGACTATTGTGATCAGATTGAGATAAGGGGGCGAGTGAGCGTTTTCTCTCTGTGAACCGATAAATTGAATCTTTCATATGGAAAAGCTGTGAAATGAACACGCTTTGCAGATGACAGAAGATTATCCACATAAGTATGGAGGCTCTTTAAATGGAGAATATAATAATAAGTGTCACTTGATTTGATAAAAAGAGGTTGTGACTCTGGCAATATGCACTCGATACGAGCAGGAAGTGAACAATGGAGCGGAACTGTGGAGAATTGGAGCTACTATTCTAGGCCCTATCTCTCTACACCCTCCGTCTCTCTCTCTCTTTCTCACTCTCTATGCAGAGTATGTGAGCAAAGCGTGCATGATTTTTGCCTGGAGCGAGAAGCATTGTAGATGTTTTTTGAGTGTGCTCACTGGTTCCGGGATTGTACCCATCATGACCTTAACATGTTAGCAGTCCATAATACAGTTAGAAGTCAGCAAGAATTAAACACAATGTTAATGTCAGAGGTGCCAGTGGGCTGTTCATATTGTGTGGCTGCAGATTGTGTGGATTCCTATTCAAATGATTGGATTTTGCCTGCAAAAATGTCAAACAAGGGTAAATGTGGCCACACCTTCATAAATATCATAATGATAAAAAGATGCAATCTGTGAAATATTATTGTAGAAATAAGGATGGAGGTCACAGAGGGGTTACTGGTTCTCTGGGCAGACAGTTAGTGTGAGAGATTCCTGCCCTGAAATGAACTTTCCCTCACAAACTGCTGTTTGCATTCCCAGAATTCACTTTTTGTCTGCTGAACCATTATGAGGACATGTAAACACATATACAAAGGGTCACATGTAATACATGGTGTTTGACCTCCACAAGACTTGGTTTAAAGGAATGTTCCAAGTTAAGCATTATCAAAAATAACTCAACTTTTTTTTAGTAGCTGATAACTGTGGTTACAGTAATGCTCTTACAACATACATAAACTGGGCCAGTGCTAGGAGGTTTAAAAGCAAAAATGTGAACCTCATTTTTTTGTTAAAGTACTCACATTAATTATTCAGTAAAAAGCTGTTTATGATTTGAGCCGTACATTTGCCTAAAATCATCCTTTTTGTTGTGAGAATACTATTCTGTGTGTATGAACTTCTGGTTACTGGTTCCCACTGGTTAATGTACAGTAAACAGCCACTGTCTTGTTTCCTATTTCTGGTGCATGTATAATGCTTAAGTGTTGAAACAATGCATATTGTTTATTAGCTGACCCCCTGACCCCATACTTTATTTGTGTCTTACCATTAGCACAATTTTTCCCAGTCAAAATCTTTTTCAGTGGTCAACAAAACAACCTAAAAATCTGTTGTAGAGTCCAGTAGCCACAAAGCTGGAAGAAAAATCGCTGCAACTTTCCAGAATGGCAGGGTCCTCCCTGCCTAGATTTGAAACTTCCTAATGTTTTCAGTTCTAGATCATTACCAATTAAGCTTCAATTTACCTCATCACGCCGGATCTGGGTCAGCGCCGGCGCCGCCACACACTCGCATCATCATACTGTCGTGAACGCGCGTCCACAAGTGACGCAGTAGAGACGAAAATGTGGAATAAAGTCATTATTTTTGTTTTCTTTGCGCAAAAAAAGCATTCTCGTAGCGTCGTAACTTTACAGTTGAACCACTGATGTCACACAGACTACTTTGTCGATCATCTTGATACTTTTCTGGACCTTGAACGTGGTAGTTACCTTGCTGTCTATGGGAGGGTCTGAGAGCCCTCATATTTCATCAAATATCTTAAATTGTGTTCTGAAGATGAACGAAGGTCTTACGGGTTTCGAACAACACGAGGGTGAGTAATTAATGACAGAATTTTCATTTTTGTGTGAACTAACCCTTTAATTCCAAACTTCTGTATTGTCCCCAAAAACTGCAAGCCATTAAGCCACTTCTGATACAGGAAAGTTTCCTTCCACATAAACTCTATTCCATGTTGTAATGTAATGGACACACTGCATTACAAATCAAACAGAGGCCTTTTCAATGCCAAGTATTTTTCAGTTTTTGTTTCTCACAGTCCACCTATCCTCACACTCATATCCCTCCCAGCATTGCGGTGATGTAGAATGGTGTGGCAGCTGCCCCCGCCCCCCCCCAATTCGGTTCTATACAACATCTAGTAGTTTCAGAGAAATCACACACTTTGGCCTTTAAATCTGATAACTGCTCCGCATATTAGTGATGCGCGGATGGCGGTTATATCCGCGGGCGCTGCGGATAATCCGCGGATCGGGTGGGTCGGGTAATAAAAAAATGCATTCTGATTATTTGCGGGTGGGTCGCGGGTGGATAAAATAAATCATTAATGATGCAAGTATTAACTACATTTTCTAAATTATGAACGTGTTTTAAATAGGCTACAGGAATTGAATAAACTGTAAATTAACATTAAAAGTTATTCAGCAAAACATTATTTAGTCAAGAGCAGTATGTTTTGTTGTTTGATTAACATTAATAAAAGACGGCACAGCTAGGCTGCTGTCACAAGACCTATTTCACGGATCCAATACTGATACTCATGCGTTTTATTTTGCAACTGTTTACATTAACTTAAGACAAACCCGACAGTACTTTCTCAATTTGGTACTCGCAGTACGCGCTTTGGATGTGACTGTGAGCGCACGCGCCTCTGGAGAGCAAGAGTACCGAATGGCTTAAAAAGACGTGAAAATAATA
>NW_015536800.1:120696-147362 GCF_001515605.1 Sinocyclocheilus anshuiensis | reverse complement strand
ATTATGAGGACATGTAAACACATATACAAAGGGTCACATGTAATACATGGTGTTTGACCTCCACAAGACTTGGTTTAAAGGAATGTTCCAAGTTAAGCATTATTATCAAAAATAACAACTTTTTTTTAGTAGCTGATAACTGTGGTTACAGTAATGCTCTTACAACATACATAAACTGGGCCAGTGCTAGGAGGTTTAAAAGCAAAAATGTGAACCTCATTTTTTTGTTAAAGTACTCACATTAATTATTCAGTAAAAAGCTGTTTATGATTTGAGCCGTACATTTGCCTAAAATCATCCTTTTTGTTGTGAGAATACTATTCTGTGTGTATGAACTTCTGGTTACTGGTTCCCACTGGTTAATGTACAGTAAACAGCCACTGTCTTGTTTCCTATTTCTGGTGCATGTATAATGCTTAAGTGTTGAAACAATGCATATTGTTTATTAGCTGACCCCCTGACCCCATACTTTATTTGTGTCTTACCATTAGCACAATTTTTCCCAGTCAAAATCTTTTTCAGTGGTCAACAAAACAACCTAAAAATCTGTTGTAGAGTCCAGTAGCCACAAAGCTGGAAGAAAAATCGCTGCAACTTTCCAGAATGGCAGGGTCCTCCCTGCCTAGATTTGAAACTTCCTAATGTTTTCAGTTCTAGATCATTACCAATTAAGCTTCAATTTACCTCATCACGCCGGATCTGGGTCAGCGCCGGCGCCGCCACACACTCGCGTCATCATACTGTCGTGAACGCGCGTCCACAAGTGACGCAGTAGAGACGAAAATGTGGAATAAAGTCATTATTTTTGTTTTCTTTGCGCAAAAAAAGCATTCTCGTAGCGTCGTAACTTTACAGTTGAACCACTGATGTCACACAGACTACTTTGTCGATCATCTTGATACTTTTCTGGACCTTGAACGTGGTAGTTACCTTGCTGTCTATGGGAGGGTCTGAGAGCCCTCATATTTCATCAAATATCTTAAATTGTGTTCTGAAGATGAACGAAGGTCTTACGGGTTTCGAACAACACGAGGGTGAGTAATTAATGACAGAATTTTCATTTTTGTGTGAACTAACCCTTTAATTCCAAACTTCTGTATTGTCCCCAAAAACTGCAAGCCATTAAGCCACTTCTGATACAGGAAAGTTTCCTTCCACATAAACTCTATTCCATGTTGTAATGTAATGGACACACTGCATTACAAATCGAACAGAGGCCTTTTCAATGCCAAGTATTTTTCAGTTTTTGTTTCTCACAGTCCACCTATCCTCACACTCATATCCCTCCCAGCATTGCGGTGATGTAGAATGGTGTGGCAGCTGCCCCCCCCCAATTCGGTTCTATACAACATCTAGTAGTTTCAGAGAAATCACACACTTTGGCCTTTAAATCTGATAACTGCTCCGCATATTAGTGATGCAGCCATTTCACAGGATAATCTGTCATGCAAACACATTGCACTCACGATGTACCCATATTCCAGGATGATAAAGCTAAACTGCATGCTGTTTAATTAAATTCAAGACTCTTGTAAACGCAAGGATGGTGATAAATGCCTTTGATGGCCTCACAAATCAGCAGACCTAAACATCATTAATTGTTTAGGGTAAAATCTAAAGTGCAGAGTATGTGTTTTTACTGATGTTGCAATATAAAACTGCAAATAGTTTAGGTCTTACATGCCAAGAAGCCTGAGATGGATTAACCATATCATATGGATGTTTGGGCCCCATCAAATCCAAAGGGGGGCATCATGCAAGGCTACTGTAAAAGTTGAAGATGCAACATGATGGTTAAAGACTGAACTAAAACTGTTCTGAAGACAAAATTTATTAATTACTTGATAATCCTTTTTATATCAGTCTATTGTTTTCTGCATATTTTGTCTGTCTTATTTATTGCCTATCGATATTAATATGATTGATATGCATGCACTGTCAAGTGCAACGTCTACTCAGCCAAAATGTGATCTTATTAATGTTTCATGTGGATCTTTTCATGCTCAGGGAGTCCTGCTGCGATGAAACATCAACATATGTATTCGTCTGGCATATAAAAAGGGTAAGATAAAATTAAAAAGGAAAATGTGTCACAGTGTCTTCAAAAAGACTTTCTAGAGAAAATAAACTTTTCAACTGGAGCTGGATTCACACAACTATCTTGAGAAAAAAAAACAACAATCTTTTAAACTGCTATTTTCTTATGTTCTAACAAAAAAAGGGGAAAAAAAGTGTTGTATTGCTAAAAATACTTCGTTAGAATGTTCTTAAATTAGGATAACCTCCAGTTGTCATATAAATTTATTAGGTTGTTTCAAAATAATTATTGTTAAGTATTAAAACATAAAAATAGCTATATACATTGATTTGTCATGATTATGCATGACATGACTTTTTGCTGAATTCAGAATTCAGTAAGAACACTACTAAAACATTTTTCATTTTTAGAATTATTTCCTCGGTTAAAGCGGTTTTGTTCTCTGATGTTAGAAAAAAAAAAAAAAAAAAAAAAAAAAAAAACTGTAGTTAGTTGCAACAAACCACTTAAGTTAAGAAAGTCCTAGTTTTAATACCCTTACAATTATAAAACTAAAAGCTTTTCTTAAATGAAAGGGTTTAGTACAACTGAGCAATGGGCCTTGGTTGCCTTCAGAAGTACAAAAAAATATTTAAATTATTAAGAGCTTGGTGAAAGGAAAACAACATCTGCTAAGGAGCAGAAAACAAACATTTTCATTAACAGCACAGTCCCCAAGTGAAGTGGTCTACTCATGGGTCCAAGCAGGTCAGAATATTGTAACTAGCCCTAAAGCCCTATATAAAGAGGTGTTAATTGTTAAGTTAGTTGTACTTCCCATAACACTTTGAAAAAAAAAAGCTTGTTGTTTAAGAACCCTTTTTCACTATAAAGAACCCTTTGTGCAATAAAAAGATTCGATGGATGTTGAAGGATCTTCATGGAACCATAGATGCCTTTATTTTTATTTTAGTGCAGGTCTCCTAGCAGAGTAACCTTTGGACTTGCTCGACTACTGTTTGATAGCCAGAAAGTTTCCAAATACAATCAGAAAATGTCTTGAGTAGATCTTTAAATAGATATATTGTTTAATAATTATAACAAACTCTTTTTTTTGGTTTGATATTTTGTTACATAATGCTTTTATATTTTTGGGGTCAGTGTATAAACACATTCATTTGTAAACCCCAAAAATTCAATTGTGTTATGAAACAATGAGCTGTGTGTGTGTGCAGACTGTGTATGCTCCTCCACATGTAAGCTACCATCAAATACTATTTTTGTATTTGATAGAATGGTGGTAAATAATGTACGTATATTTACCTACAGATACTATAATGGAAGAATTTGAAACAGACTGGTAATGAAAGTAAAAATTGTTCATTCAGGGATTTTATAAAACCATTCTTAAACTATTGTATTTCTTCACGAGTTTTTTCATGAAACCTAATTTGAATTCAAGGTATTTCAAGGAAGGTTTCACACTTTTTAAACTGATTTTGATGCCGAAACAAAGAACAATGACATTCAGCACACTCCATACAGTCTTATCAATCAAACTGAAATCAGTGGATTCAGTAGTAAAGGATGCATGCAACTGCAAATCACCACTGAAAACACTGGGAAGTGGAATATGCATGGTGTGATGCAAACCAGCATCATGAAAGTAAGATCACATAAAAGAGAAGCAGACACTCACCACGTCTATGATCTGAAGCAGTGTGAGTCCCAGTTCCACCACTATAGGTGCAGAATCATTGAGAACAGGCCTTTCCAGTCTGTTATAGTTCTCCATCAACTCCTTATACAACTTCCGCTGATATTCCCCCTGTAATGAGTCTAAAGAAAGAAAGAAAGAAAGAAAGAAAGAAAGAAAAAGAAAGAAAGAAAAAAAAAAAAGAAAGAAAGAAAGATTAAAATTCTGTCATTATTTACTGACGCTCATGTAGTTCCAAATCCGTATGAATTTCTTTTTGCAGAATGTACTGGTCGCTCTTTCCATGCAGTTACAATTATACCTTGAAAGAATGAGGCAAAAGAAACAATGAAGTATAATAAAAATGTTCCATATGATCTGTGAAAACACACACACACACATACATACATATACATATATATATATATATATACACATACATATATGTCACACGGTCATGGTTGTAGGAAAGGCGCACGACAAAGGAGTATAAGTAAAGGAGACTTTAATAAACATCAACACACTTAGACAATTGAAAATAACATTAATCCAGCACAAAGACTGAAGACTTATAAGGACAGGCAAACTAAGGAGCAAACGAGATGAATAATACAACACAGGTGATCTGAATAAATGATGATTAACTAAATGAGAACAGGAACTGAACCAAATAAGGGCAGACAGGAACTAAAAAGAAACAAACACATGACAGATATTGCCCCCCTCATGGAAGGCGCGTCCTCCAGGGCGCCCGCCCCCCTGACTGATGATCGGCCGGCCGTCTTGACTTCCGAGCGGCCAGCGAGTGAGACTTCGGGGCGGCCGGCGCTCCTGGGTTGAGGATTACGGTGGAGCTCAGAAGAACATGGGGATGCCTCAGTTTGGGCAGGTGGTCGGAGCCGTTGGCGAGGCATGTGGGGGTTCCTGGCGTGAGGTGAGCTGGGGACACACGGCTTTTTCCAGAGGGGGCTGGACGAGGAGACTTAGAATTGACTTCTTCCACCTCGAAGTCGGAATCGTTTAAATAGAGGACGAGGTTAATCAGCTCGATCAGGGGAAAGTCACACGTAGGGAGATCGCAGCGGATTATATCATCGTCCAGCCCCAGCTGGAAACATGCACCAAGTGAAGATTCGTGCCAGCTCACCTCATTGGAAAGCGCAATGAATTCCTCCACATATCTCTCCAACGTCAGACCACTCTGCCGCAGCGCACACAGCTTGTCCTCAATTGTAGTCATCTTTATCTGTTCTTGGTGCTGGATTCTGTCACGCGGTCATGGTTGTAGGAAAGGCGCACGACGAAGTAGTAGAAGTAAAGTAATAATCATAATAATAATAATAATTATTATTATTATAATAATAATAGTCTTTAATAAACATCAACACACTTAGACCATTGAAAACATAATTAATCCAGCACAAAGACTCGACAGAAACTGAGGGTTTATAAGGACAGGCAAACTAAGGAGATGAATAATACAACACAGGTGATCTGAATAAACGATGGAAACAAACACGAGACAATATATATATATATATATATATATATATCTATATATATACACAAGTCCTATGGACCACTATTATGACAAGCTTTTTCACAAAGCTTGACAATAATTGCACGGCCATTATACATTTTTTTCTGTGTCATAATGGTTTGGAACGAGTGTAAATAATGACAAACTTTTGTGAACTATCCAATCAAGACTGAATTCACAGACAGATGGTTTGGGGTTAAACTATTAATTAATCGTTAGACAGATTTGATTTCCACAGGCTCTGATAGGCGACTCAGTAACTGAGACTAATACCCTGAGGGACATTGCTATTGTCCTGTAGATAAAAACACATGAAGGGAACATACTGAGAGAAGAAAATAATATGTAAAACTGCAGCAATCAGCAGTATAAAATATTCAAAACAGACCCATTCCTTCCAAAGATGGACTAAAGCGCACTGATGTGTACAAATGGGATTTTCTCAAATGTAAAAACACGGTGAGATGGAGAGATGAAACGGAAAATTTCAACAAACTAATGAATATTAGCAGTCCTGGATAATTCAGTGTGGATAATTGAATTTTCTTGGAATATCTGTAATGATGTCTATGTTTAGATTCAGTATGGTTATGTTGTTATATAAGCCGAATTTCCTTCATAAATCAAAGGAATTCATTCACATTCTAAGCAAGAGGCATCACTCACACTCTCTTGACTCACAATGCATATGAGGAAATTAAGAGGAGCGTATCTATCTGTGCATGAGATTGCAGCTGTGATGGGGAGAGAGGCAGACAGAGCAAACTATATGCAGCTCGCATAAAATCTGTTCAACATGAATCAAGTTTTGAATGAATGCACTGATGCAAACTCTCAGTATTTTGATGCAAGATATGCATCATATCAATGTCAAACCTGCCAACCATGTGTTGACTTTAATCTCTAGGTACACATAAAACATCACTGTTGTTTCTGAAAATGTATTCATTTTCTTTATTTATTTAGTAGAAAGATGTCAACTTTGATGTTCAAACAAATGAATATTTAAGAATTAAGGTGTCAAATTATTTTCAGAAGATGCAGTATTGGTTCTTATAAGTTGCAGTAGAAACATTTTAGCAGTGCTAACTGGCTTTTTGCACTTCTGTTGTCCATACAGACAGTCAAACCTTAAATGGATGGATAAGTTTGACACAGGAAGCTGCTTAGAAAGAGATATCGGCTAGGTCACAATTCATTTTCAATTATGAGTGTGCACATGGTCCTTCCTTTTAATTACCACTAAACCATATACTATTAAACAATTTTTTCCTTGATTCAATATGGTGCTCTTTTCCCTTGGCATTTCTAATGGCTGATCAGTCATAACCACACCTCTGCTGCACAATGGTGTTTTATTAAATCCTTTCCATTAAAGGAAATGTCAGGCATGCAGTTCAATGCATGGGTGTTTATTAAAAAATGAGACTTCAATCTCCTGTTCCCGCAGGAACAGTGATAGCTGCTAGATACAGGACATTTACGGGCAGCAGGATACAGGCTGGGCTTGTAAACGCTCAGGCTAAAAATCCTATTTGAAAGTTGCTTTGAAAGTATACTTTCTAAAAGACAGGATCGGCAATAGTGTCACTCACACATACACACACAAATCACAGCATGGAGCACCAACAACAGAGGAAGCAACAGAGGATTTAGCACTATGACACTAAAGGATTACAGCCCATGACAAGAATGACTGACACTCTTAACGAGGTCCCTACTGCGAAGAAATGACAGATTCCATCAGAGGCAACACATTAATTTCTCTTCTGTTCTCTTGCATAATCAGAGTTATCTGGGACACTTTTTGCACTTATTTCTGCAATTTACTATGATGTCACCCAGCTCTTTAGACTGACAAATAAAACAAAAACATTAAAATATCATGCATGTAATGGATATATATATAGAAAAACTTTGCATGTTTCTCTTTATGGAAAGAAGTATACTTTAGCATACTTATTATGGAAATAATATAATTTGTAGAATATACTTAAATGCAAGGTGAATATAAGGTTTTAGTCACTTTGGCCATAATTGTTAATAAACACAATGTTAGTTGCAATTAAATAAAAATTAAACGTTAAATAAAAATTAAACATTATAGTTTAAATGTATATTAAATGCAACTAACTGAACAGTAGAGTGCTTTCTAACCCACAAGTACAATTTTAGTACATTTTAATATATAATTTTAAGGACATCTTTATATATAATTTCATAATTACTTCTATTGTCTTTGAAATTTAATTTTATATACTTACAAAAAAAAATTTATATTGAAGCTGTATTAAAATTTATTTGATATATTTTTAATGAATAAGGTTGCGATGTAGTACATTTTAAATATTTTGTATGTAATATTGAATAATGCACTACAGTTTAAGTTATAATCAAGTAATTCACATGTGCTTTAGTATGTTAGTCAGGACAAGTTTACTTATTTAAAGCATGATAAAAAAATTAGGTTGCACTTTATTTTAAGGGGTCCTTGTTACAGTGTAATTATACATGTAGGTACTAAGTAATATTAATTAACTACATGTACTTAATATATGGTTAGGGTTAGGATTTGGGTTTGGTTTAGGGTTACTTGCATGTAATTATGCATACTTTTTTGTTATTATAATAGTAAGTACATGTAACATGTGTAGCAAGGACACCTTAAAATAAAGTGTTACCAAAAATCATTAAAACAATTATTTAAAATGTACTTTAAAGTAAAACTTTTAATTTAACATTATTACAAATGTACTCTTTAAAAGTGTACTTAAGTGTGTTAAGTTTCTGGTCCCACTTGATATAAAGTGGCCTTATCTACTATGTACTTACATTTAAATTAATCATTTGGTACAATGCACTTATTGTGTACATACATGTTTTTACATATTTTTTTTTAAATACCTACATATAATTACATCTGTAAATAATTTCTGTAATTACATTTATAATTACACGTTTGACCAATCCCTTACACCTTAACCCACTCTTAAACCTAACCATACCACCAAACCTGTCCCTAACCTTACCAGTATCCCACCTCAATAGCAGCTAAAGTGTTTTGCAATACATTATGAACACAATAAATACATTGTACTTATTTTTTGATGTAGGTACATAGTACCTAAGACCATAAGGCCACTATAGTAACCTTATGAAGTATAAGTACATTTCAGTGGTCTTTTATTTAAAATATGATCAAGATCACTTGATAACCCTGCTAGGATTTGAAATGAACAATCTACACAGATGGACCACCGGTGGTCATCACTAGTTGTATGCCAGTCAGAAATGCTTTCCGACTTGATGTGATGTGTGCCAAATACTCTTTCAGAGCCAGATCCAACAATTGCACAAATTAGAGAATGAAGGGAAACAACTTACAATCTTTTGTTTTGGTCTAAATTGTTAACTCTATTTTTGTTTGTGTAATATACGTTTTGTGAACACAACACTCTGATCTCTATAGAAAATGTTGGGATTTAAAGAATATTCATAAAACATGTTTTTATTAACACTAACATGGAGAAACACATATGCTGAAACAGAAGACACATATTCTGGTGAAACTAGATAAATCGGACTACTTGTTCTACTGTATGCACTTAATTGGTCAGAAGGAATATGAAAAAATGCTCATGTAGATTGCTGATCCACATGAGACATGAGATTTGTCTGATTTGCCTGCTCTTTTTTCCCCTCCTGCCCAGACTGCAGCCATCTACTCTCATTAACACTGAATGCGAGGCGTTTGGCATCTCAAATGAGTGTAGTGTTAACATAGACTTGCTTGTGAAATGTACACATCAGAGTTTAGGTGTTCCAGATTACCCTAATTCATAATTCACATAAGTGTTTGGGCTTCAGGCCCATCTCAGCCTGAGGGTTATGCAGTATCTGGTGAATGTGATTCAAATGCATATTTCAGGTATAGAAAAGAAGACTGTGATAGAGACCAAGAAAGAGATACTGTGGCTGCTCAGACCAACTCTATCCTGGTCAAATCTACAGCACATATAAAAGCCTTTAAATCACGTTAGTTAAATTTCATTTCTTATTTAAAAGCCTTTTCCCCACTGGTTGGCACACTCATTACTATGTATGTGCCGTCATTGATTAACCCTCTATTGCCTCGGGTTAACTAACCCATTTTCTCAAATTTGCAAGCACAAGATGTTTAAAAGATAAATATTGCAATAAAATGGTTAATAACAAAGGGATGACTAAAATAAACCAATAAAAATCTCTTTTAAGTTCATACTTGGTGGACGTTTTTAAAATCTTTTCTGGCAATGTACACTGTGTGAAAATGTCACTCAGATAAGTAATTTGTATTGATTTTTCAATATCTATCTAATATATCTATCGTCTTCCTGTGTTCGTCTCCCTTGGTTCCTTGGTGCAAATAAAGTCTTGTCAACATATTCTCCAGCGTCTCCTCGTGCATCGTGACATCAATCTAGCTAGCTAGCTAATTAGGAACATTTAAAACACACACACACACACACACACAGAAAAATCACAAAGGAAGTGGGTAAACAAATACAACAGCTGCGGTGTAAACTCAAAGCTGAGCAAACAGAAGCTGTGAAACACAATGTGGGACAGAGTGATATTACATATTTAAAAAAGACTGGAACAAGTCCTATATGTCACTTTAGCCTGCCTGGGACTGAACAAGCCCTTACTGAACTTTTCCTCACACTTGAGTGCTAGCATACAGTGCTAAACCCCAAACAACAATCAAGGAGACTCCAGAGGGAGACGGGTGGCTATGAGATCAGCAAGCTCACAGAGAGTCTGAACCTGACAGTGATGGCGTGATGGGTGATTTATTGAATTTCATGCAAATGGTGAAACATAATAGCAAAGAGAGCTCAATGGAAGCTTTGTGACCGTGAGACTTGTAAAAAGAGAATGTTGGACATAATGTGAAATACGTGGTAGAGAAAAAGAGAACTGAGAATAGAAAGACAGTGTGTTCTCAACTGGTTTTGCTTTAGGATTTTACATTGGATTTGGGATCAAACTTTGAAGTGTATTATTCCTATAACAACAATATATCAGTATATATTATTAAAACAGCAACAATGATAGACTTAATATTAACTAGAATAAGCTGTTTTTCCTTTTTTTCAAGGGAACCTGTTAATGCATTGTATTTTTATTTTATTTATTTACATTTTTTTTACTTTGCAAAGGTTTGTTAATGGATTTTGAGGATGAGGGAATGTAAAGTAAATTTGACATGTTTACATGTTTGACTCTCAGGTGACAAATCATTTTGTGCCAAAATACTGTAGCATTTGATTGGACATATTGGGGAGAATTTCTCCTTCTTTCAATAGGTCTATTCATTTTGCTATAATGACTATGCATGAGATTAATTGTTCCATCTTATTATTTGCATTTACAAAATATTATATATTTTGACACATTTTTGGGTCTTTACCCACCAGTTGAGAACCCACTGTAGTGAAAGAGAAAAATGCCTATACTGTAAGTTTGTGAGAGGGGGAAAAAGAAGAGAAAAAGAAACAAACATTGAAAGAGACAGACTTTGTTTTTCCTTTTTTCGATTTCTCAAGCTCTTCTTTCTCTGATTACATCTTCTGCTGGAAAGGATCAGACGCAGATGTTCTTTGCATGTGTGTGTGTATGTGTGTTTGCTTACTCACAGTCCAGGCCTTTTATGGGGATTTATGTCAATCCAAGTATGATTATGGTAGCACAAGTTAGATCAGAATCAGAAACACTGTAAATTACTCTTCTTCTCCACTGAGGATAAAGAGCAAATCATTTTATATGGAAGCCTGATCAGGAACAAGATATTCTTTAACTCAAACATCAAATCATCCATTCTAATAACACATCAAGTTTCACCTCATGCCTTTGGAAAAAAAAAAGCAAGTGAGGAAAAAAAAGAGAGAAAGAGAAAATCCCTGTGGAATAAATGGGTCAACTCATTCTCTGTAGGATTGTGTTATAGTCCAGATTAGCAATGAACGTCTGGCTTTAAAAGCTGAATGGCTATCACTCCACTCTTCCTTTGATGAAAAACAAGATAGAGGGGGAAAAGAGCTGAACGAAGCACACTTTCCTAATAATTCATTCAGTAATGGCAGTACTGGGCTAAAGGGGGCAGAGGGAAGAGAGAATAGGGTTGAAGAAGCAAACCCTGGAAAGTTACTAATCCTTTATTCTCATACTCTCTGTTTTCTAGTGCCTAAATAAGGTCACACATTATTTAGATTGTGAAATATTTGCTTAACTAACTTAACAGTACATTTACTTGATCACTTTTACGACAAATCATTGCTTTTAGATTTTTCAGCAGGAGAACTACCTGTACCTATCTGTATCTACCTGTAGCATCTAGGCAAGATCAAGGGTACGGTGGTAGAAGCAGGGTTGTCGATTGATTAAAGAAAATAAATATTTAATCACACTGATTTCTGTAATTAATCATAATAACCTAACATTACAGTTGTTGTAATCATAAATAGTATTTATGATATTTTAACACTGACTCTCCAAATTAATGTGGAAACAATATAGTTTAAAAATTGATTTATCTTTGTATTAATGAAGGCCAGTGTCAATAATACCAAATACTAACACTGATGCCTCTATTGAATGGATATTTTTATATAGGCCTATATTTTTTCTGGGTATGAGCAATTATGGCCATTCAAAATTACAGTAAAATGGAAAGCCAGACCTAATCCACAAATAGTTTTTATTAATCATTCATTAACAATAACAGAACATTAAATAAGTAATGTGTGTCACATAATCAGATTACATGTAACACATTTTTTGTTGTAAACTTTTTTTTTTAATGTAGCTACACCATGATATCAAAGTTGATTTCAAGTATTTGTATAGTATAATTACGCTCTAAATCTAGTGTTAAAGGGGTCATATGATGTTGCTAAAAAGAACATTATTTTGTGTATTTGGTGTAATGAAATGTGTTTATGCGGTTTAAGGTTAAAAAAAAACATTATTTTCCACATACTGTACATTAATGTTTCTCCTCTATGCCCCGCCTTTCTGAAACGCGTCGATTTTTACAAAGCTCATCGGTCTGAAAAGCGAGATGTGCTCTGATTGGCCAGCTATCCAGTGCGTTGTGATTGGCCGAATGCCTCAAGCATGTGACGGAAATGTTACACCCCTTACCATACTGTGATGCCGTGTCCCGGCCAGAGCGACGAGACAAAAACATTAAAACCCATCATAAACTAGGAATTTGTTGCATCCAGTGGGGACATAATTATGGATTATAATGCCTTATACCGTCTTTTTACGCGTTGCGTTGCATCGCGCCGTGTAAACATAAAGCCACGTCTGCATCTGTGATCGGAGAAATGACAAACAACAAGTGCTACTCTACACTGCTCAAAACTCGTGTTTGAATCGTCAGTGGCAAATTCTTTAAATATAAAAACGTACTTACAGTCTGTGAGTCAGAACAGCCGGCATTGTAGTCTACTCTACCAGGATCAGGAAACAGTCCTCCATAAAATGTGCTGCACACATCTGAATATTTGGGTTGAACTGTTCTGGAACAGTGTTGTAAGCCAGAGGCCTAGAGTGAGGAACGGCCGGCGGGCTAGAGTGAGCGGCGGCCGGCAGATTCGACAAAGGAGCGGCCAGCGGGCTTGCGGCAACCACATGTGACGACCCCGGGCTGGACTCCACTTCGTCCACGGTGAAAGCAGATCCGGCGATCTACAGCACGAAGTTGCTTTCTCGAATTTCCTAGAGAAAGGAAAAATTTTAATCGCATCATATGACCCCTTTAAACTTGTAATTCTAAGTAGCAAACTGGTAATTAGTATTTTGTGATGTATATCAGATGCTACATTTTGAAAGAAATTTGCACAGCAATGTCCATGCATGTTTCTCAAAGTAGTTTCTGTATGTGTGTTTGTGAAAAGAGGATAAACAAGTTTTTGGTGGATCCTAGAATGAAAAAAAATGGGAACCTCTACAATATTAGGCATATCAAACCTGTCCTATCTTGACTGACTGCTGCAATGCTTTTTCCTATATGCACAATCAACCTTTGAAAATGTGCATTTGGTCTTCAGCAACCCCAAGAGAGCATGTTACACCTCTCTTTGTCTCACTCTGCTGGCTGCCAATTGCGGCTTGCTTGTTGATTGAAGTGATGATTGCATACAGAAGTCATTGGATGTGCACAAAATGGCTTTGCCAAATCTTTTCCTTCATGATGCCACTGGTGGAATGTTCTTCCCAATTCCATCTCATCAAAAATTCACTTGTTACTGTTAATGCACTTTAAAAACAAAACCCTCTCTATTCTTCTCTATCAATGTCTCATCTACACTGTAATAAAATTATTTTTCTTAGTAAGGGAAAAGTATGAAAACCTGTTCTTGTGTAATTTAATAATTTACTAGCAATTTCAGAATGAAAGTAAATCCAACACCAGAGTGCATGTCTGTTCAACCTTGTACTTTTTTTTTTTTTTTTACTGTTTTTCATGTCACATATGGGGCAAGCTGAAAACCAAAATATCATATTAATAGACCACCATCTTTTCAAAAGTAAATGGCAAGTCAGATGCGCAGGGAACTAATTAATTATAAGTTTTGTGGAAGACTTGATCATTAGGTGTATTGAATTGTAACTGAACTCTGCAGTAGATCTGCAAGAACAGGACTGGGAAGGCCTGGTATATCCAAAAAACAATAGAATATCTTTGGGAAACTAGTGTAGAACCTTTAAACTCTAAACCTTTAAAACAACTGTCTGTTTAGGCTAATTGTTACTCGCATTATAACAGATCTAAATGCGAGTCTAAATTCTGATTGGATATACACCATGCATGAAACCACAGCCGATATATGCACACCTGTGGCTGCACATTAGTTAATTCTACAGTACATTAATATGCTAAGTTACGTTGCTTGGCAACCTTAAACAGCATATGGTTAGGCATATGAAATACATGGCCAAAAAATGTGCTAATAACAGGTTAAGCTATTTCAGTCATTTCTATGACAACAAAACTTAAAGGGTTAGCTCACCCAAAAATGAAAATTAGGCTGTGTTTTACTCACCCCAGAGCCATCCTAGGTGTATATGACTTTCTTCTTTCAGACGTATCCAGTCGGAGTTATATTAAAAATTGTCTTTGATCTTTCAAGCTGTTTAATGCCACTCAGCGGGTGTTGCATGCATCAGTCCAAAAGAAGTTAAATAAAAAGCGACCATCCATTAAAATAAAAGCGTCTCACACGGCTCCGGGGGGTGAACAAAGAACTCCTGTAAACTTCTAATTAGTGACCGTTGTTTTGTTTTGATCTCTCCTCTGCGTTTCCATGTGTGTCACTTCTGAGCGGCGCATGCGCAAAGCTGACCTCATACGTCATCCACCCGGAACTGCTTCCATTTACAACAGTGAGCAACAGTGTTTTTTTAATGGATGGGCGCTTTTTATTTAACTTCTTTTGGACTGATGCATGCAACACCCGCTGAGTGGCATTAAACAGTTTGAAAGATCAAAGACTATTTTTAATATAACTCCGACTGGATTCGTCTGAAGGAAGAAAGTCATATACACCTAGGATGGCTCTGGGGTGAGTAAAACACAGCCTAATTTTCATTTTTGGGTGAACTAACCCTTTAATACAACATCATTCAATAACACAGTTCACAAAGTGAGGTTTATATAGAAGTAGTTTACTGGATTTGATGTAGAAGGTCAGACCTGAACCACAATGAACCCCATTGCAATTTACTGGAACACCAGCTCTCAGTCAAGCCCCTTTACCTAACGTCAGTGCCTGATCTCAATGATGCTCTTGCATCTGAATCAAGCAAATCATTGCGTCATTCTTCCAGTAGCTAGTGGAAAAGCTTCTTAGACGTGTGGAAGCAAAGGGAAGGATGAATGTTTTTTGCCATTATTTTCAAAGTAAATATTTATACAATCAGTGAGTTATGTTACTGACATGATGATGAGGTCTGGCTCACTGTTCTATAGGGTTCAGGTCTGGGTTTTGTGTAGGCTGTTCATTTCCAGTACGCTACTGATGAAAAACATACAGTATGACTGCCATATCTCTCTCTAATCTACATGCTGACCATTTTCTCTCAGCCAAATAGTGTAAGCTATTTGGTCTATGGGATTTTAAGGTCATGGTATAAACTCTGACCCTCCATGCCAGGAGTATGATGTGAATATTGTCAGAATGTACTAGGATATAATGACATTTCTGCCAACATAAAGAAAATATCTATCCTGTTTTGCTGTCAAAACAGCAAAACATCATGGGTATTTTCATTGCTTTTAAAAGCATTGGTTATTGATTAAGAGGGCACACAAATAACAAAAAATGTACAGATAAATCAGATAAACATTGCAATATTCCATAAAAATAACAACGATAAATTTTTATTTCATGGTGACTTAAAATATATTTAATATTTATCTATTTTTTCTTATTATTTTATAGAAAGACAACAGAGGTTCGGGAATCCAGGGCCCTTTGTATGCAACTGTTCTACTGTACCTTTTAAAGAAATCTGCAAACTCAGTCTTACAATATTACCATAATTGGCACATAGCTGACCAGAGTCATAAACTGAAGTAATTTTGCTGTGCAATGAGCGAGTTTGACCTCTGTAAATAGTTTAAGGGAATCCCACACCTTAAATGGTTAGAATAGAAATCCACACACACACTGAATGTCCAGACAAAATCAATCAAAGAAATTTAATCATGGTTAGGCCGTAAAGGAAATTAAAGGACACCAAGAGACCATTTTCAGGAATGGAATGTGTTACTTATCCAAAAAGTCACAAACCAAGTTCTCTATTTGATAGGTTATTATTCAGAGGAGCAATTCCAGTTCCAATGCTAATGTGAAAGTGTGGTGGATTGTACAAAATTAGTTCCATTCCTCAAATTTGATTGGCTGAGTGATGTTCCAAGGGTGCTGATTTAATAATGGGACATTTCATTTGTTTGTACTTGTGTTTACGCAATGGTTGGTAGGCCACTTTGTTTTCTTTTGGAACCACTTTCTGTGTCAACTAAGAAATTTGTAGGGCTAATCAATATTTAATGTCATTCAGGCATAATACCACTCGGACGTCACAGATTTATTGTAAGAGGCGTAACTGAAAGTATCGAAAGTAAGTCAAGCATAGAGACATGCACTTGATACGCGCGCATACCCATACACTCATGCAATGAGTTAGCCCATAATACCCTGAAATTATAGGTCACAAAGCATTTCTTTCATCCCGTCCTTGCCATGGTTGCTCGCGTCTCGCATTGGCGTAATAGCGAGTAGACCTAAGGATGTTGTGCGGTATTTTTGTCAGTGCTCATGCGTCAGTGCGATCATGCCAGATGTTATGGGGTATTAAGGGGTCGAGGTGCTGCAAGGCAAATCGCACACAGACACTCTTACAAGCTGTACACAATGATAAACACACATGCTCATATTTATACGGTGAAATGATCAATCCTCGCTTTAATTTAGTAACTCTTTTGTCATACTTCACGTATTCAAGCTAAGTAACATCTTACAACAACACCGAAGTAAAAGCACCTTGATGTAGCCTACCTTCACGGAGTTCACTTTTACGATTAAATTTTATGTTGCGCAAATTACTTTAGTAAAAAAAGCAGCAGCACCTACCTTTAATACAAAATGACATCCATATAAAAATTCCAAGGTATATAATTCCAAAATATCTTTGATTCTGCATCATTCCTGTAATGGGAAGTTGTCCTTATACACACAAACCGACGAAACAGTCTGTCAGCATCCGAGCTGTGTGCAGAAGTAGGTAACACTTGCGCGCGCCGTCTTCCTCTCTCTCTTTCTCTCTCTCTTCTTTGCTTTTAATTTCTCAATCACATTTGTGACCTCAATGCAAGAGCAGTCTGTCTATAAACAGCATGTTATCCTTAAACGGTGACCCATTAACTGTCTTTTTCTGTGGTTTAATCAATCTCAGCCAAGAGTCTAATCACTATGCATAATAATACATAAACGATTTACGGAACTGGCGCGCGCTCTTACATTATGCGTAAAGACGCCATCTGGATACACGCTAGCTGCAGGAATTATTTCACTCACTTGCTGTGGATAATATGCTGCAAGCGCGACATGATGCTTGTAAAATTTACATTTAAAGTATTGAATCCGAGGGGATATTTAAACCCCCTTTTATTGGGCAGTATTCTTCATGGATCATTATTTGGTTCAGTGAGGATTTATAAATATGAGTTTGCAGCGCGAGCGCATCATCAGGTGTTTGTGATCGGTGCACTAAATCTTAAGTATTACATTCCTCTCGTTAATTTATTTTAGAGGTTAAAGACGGGAACGGATAATCTGAAAGTCGCTGTTCTAAACACTGTGAAGTTTAATTCATGATTCCTGTCACTATAATGTGCCACTGAGCAATGCATTTAAAGCCATGTTGTTCACGACACAATGTCCCTGAAGTCCAAGGATGTAGTCTGTTACTGTAAGGATAGCGCAAACCGGGTCTAGTAAATTGTCACACTTTTTACTCCAGT
The DNA here is from genome assembly GCF_001515605.1 of Sinocyclocheilus anshuiensis. NCBI lineage: Eukaryota > Metazoa > Chordata > Actinopteri > Cypriniformes > Cyprinidae > Sinocyclocheilus > Sinocyclocheilus anshuiensis. The sequence goes on along the minus strand of NW_015536800.1, from coordinate 129,532 downwards.
GAATATTTTCAGGGTACATACAGAGAGTTCTGGCATGAAACTCTAGATGGCGCAGTTCGATATATCTAGCTTAATCTGACCTGGTGACATCATTGTCACATGGCAGCTGATTGGTTCTCTCCTGTAGAGACCTGCGCGGGATGGATTTTTCAGTCCCGCTCCCGCAAGATTCTGTCCCGCGCCCGCCCGCTTCCGCAGAAATATATTTTATCTGGTCCCGCTCCCGCCCGCGACATTCATGTTTTGTCCCGCTCCCGCCCGCAAAAGCCCGCATAAAAGTAATCTATATAGATTTTTTTTCAGTACATCGAAGAAATTTACATAAAATGGTTCTGTAATATCTCCTAACTCCACAACATACCAGCATAAACGCTCCCGATAAAATATTTGTTATTTCGCCTAAGCATTAACATTCACAAACCACCGTTATTTTTAACAGAAAAGCAAGCATGTGCTGCTGCAGAAATTTACATAAAATGGTTCTGTAATATCTCCTAACTCCACAACATACCAGCATAAACGCTCCCGATAAAATATTTGTTATTTCGCCTAAGCATTAACATTCACAAACCACCGTTATTTTTAACAGAAAAGCAAGCATGTGCTGCTGCGTGCATGGTTTGGCATGGCAGAATGCGAGCAGCGCGCTTCGTTTATTATCACTAAAAGCTGACATCTCAGTTAATCGCGATCTCATAAAGCTCTGTTATATCACATTAAATATATGCACAATGAATCTTTCACAGTGTCTACACTTCGTGTGTTAACATGAGAGGATTCGTGAGCACGCAATTTCAGCACTGCGGTGAGTAGATTCTAACTTAATCACCTCTGATTGGCCATTGCGTTCCAGAAATCAACAGCTGAGTCTGTGATTGGCTACATTGTGCAACCTTTTAAACACGTGTTATAAATAGAAACTATGCCTAGCTTGTGCATGTCAATCATTTTAATGTTAATATTAGTTGTTCTTTTTGCTTTTGTGCAACAGATAAATAACAATTTATATGTTTTAAACACTTTATGTTTAGATAATTTCTATTTTGCGGGAGTCCCGCGAATCATTTTATTCTCCCGCATCCCGCACACACACGAGTCTCTTCCCGCCCTCACCCGCACTCGCCCATCAAGAGTTGTCCCAGGCCGCACCCTGTTACGTTGGGTCCCGCGGGCCTCCCGCGGGAGTGCAGGTCTCTACTCTCCTGTATGGGTCACCAATGATCATATCAAAGATAGTGTTGTGGGAGAAGGGAATTAAGAGTTATTGCTATGGTTGTTGCAGTTCCGAGTGAAATGCATAATGGGTAGTGTAGTTTGGAGAAATGTGCTCGTGTCACGTGTGCTATCGTGTGTTGTGTAATTCAGAAAACAGAGAAAGAACATTTATATTCTGCTTTATTTGTTCATTCAAGTCAGTCCACCCAGGAGTTTGTGCACTGTAACAGTGCTAACTTTATCTACACGAGAGAGTAAAATGGTATGCATCGGCTAACTTTGTCCATCTCATCATTGCACGAACACGAATTAACAAGCTGTTTTGCTGCTGCTGGGACTGATGAAGTGTAGAAAGTAACAGCAGATATTAAATGACTAAATTATGATATTTGCTCAGGTGGATGCTGGGGTCTTATCTATCAGATTGCAACGTATATCCATTTTGTTAATTGACATTACACATAGTGCGCGTTTAATTAGAGTTAAACCAGTTGGCGTGGTAGCCCAGGCACACATAGTCGTAGGCCACTATTGTTAAGCCGGTCGGCATGGTAGCCCAGGCACACATAGCCATAGGCCACTAGCATTAAGCCGGTCGGCGTGGTAGCCCAGGCACACCTAGATAGTAATACATGTGGTTCATATGGCTCTTCGGAGCAGCAGCAGTACAAATGTCTTGGCAATAGATCTGCTTTGTGGGGGATGTCTTGTCTTTCCTTGTCTGTTCATCTTCATGTGTGTGGATACATGCATGTCCACTGATGCAGCAGTTTATCCTTATATTCAGCGGCATGCATATATTGGCTTGTATTGTTTGTGTACCATGTCTCCTGCTTTGTGGGGCTTATTCATATGTGTTATATGTGCAGCAGCAGTATTTCTTACATGCTTACAGCAGCATGTTGTGGATGTATTGGCAGTTGCAAGTCTGGGTACTTGCTCTGCCACAGCAGCAGCAGCAGCAGCATAGCAGATCTATTCCGCCAAGACCAAATACATTAACATTGTCATGTACATTACCATGCCAATCCCTCTGAGAGTTGTCATGACAGAAATACAGAGTTCTGGCATAAAACTCTAGATGGCGCAGTCCGATAGATCTAGCTCAATCTGACCTGGTGACATCATTGTCACATGGCAGCTGATTGGTTCTCTCCTGTATCGGTCGCCAATGCGCTCGCTGCTCAATATTCAAATACCTGGCTTTTGTTTGCTGTAGCAGTTGGCAGCGCACTTCAGAAATCCTCCACCTTCCCCAGCTCCATCTGTATAGATCTGCTACGAGGTGATTCATGTATGCTATATGGGGGTTATTCATATGTGTTATATGTGCAGCAGCAGTATTTCTTACATGCTTACAGCAACGTGTTGTGGATGTATTGGCAGTTGCAAGTCTCGGTACTTACTCTGCCGCAGCAGCAGCAGCGTAGCAGATCTATTCCGCCAAGACCAAATACATTAACATTGTCATGTACATTACCATGCCAATCCCTCCGAGAGTTGTCATGACAGAAATTTATTTTTGGAAGTCAGTTACTATATAATCACCTTGAAGTCTTGACTACAAAGAGCGATTTAATATTTTCAGCCTTATTGCTCAGGGGAAAAGATTCAGTGCACTTAAAATATGTTGACACAATCTAGGATAAGTTGACACAATTGGAACCTGTTGTTTAGACACTGATTTGAGAAGAATACCTTTTTTTCTTGAATGTGGAGTAATACATCTCAAGCAAAAAAGAAAGATAAATCTCCCACAATATTTATGCATTTATAATATAAAATATATAAGAAACAAAACCAAAAAATGTAATGGAAAATTACAAAGAAAATCATCGATAATGAAGTTCAAATTAATGAATTGTATAAATTAATGAGATCACATGTAACAACTTAATCCTGATATCAATGTTACAATTGTTTCCAACCTGACTCTTGTCCTAAGAACACCAGTTCAACATTTCAGTTAGAATCTATTTAGCCAACTGCAATTTTAAAACTATGATGATCCAAGATGTAGATAAGTTTGTTTATCGGAAATGATTTGGAGAAATTTAGCATTACATCACATGCTCACCAATAGATCCACTGCAGTGAATGGGTGCCGTCAGAATGAGAGTTCAAACAGCTGATAAAAAGATCACAATAATCCACACAACTCCAGTACTAAAGCAGTGTGTTTGTAAGAAATAAATCCATTATTATATATTGTATCCAAAATACAAGTCTATAATCCATAATAATGCTTCCTCCAGTGAAAAAGTCCATCCCCTGTTGTCCTCACACATCCACCAACATATTTGTTTAGAACTGTTTTAGACTGTTTTCGCTTGTAAACGGTGCTTGATTTGTGCACATTTTTCACCTGATTCAGTCAAACAGGCTTTTTAACTGGAGAAAACAATATTATGGAAAGAGTATGGAATACAATACTTTCTCTGTCTAATAAAGTGTAATCCCATGTGATAAATAAACAAAAACCTGCTTATCACATAGTTTACCCATATAGAACGATTATCATTAAAAACAATTTCACACACTATTGTACTGCTTGTTGTTACAGACTGGCAAAATTGAATTGGCCCTCAGAGCACATATGTTTTTACAGTGTGCTACACTTTGCAGCCGCATGAATTGCAAACAGATTCATCACACACTGGTGCCCCGGCAGGCGTTGGTTCTCACACAGAACTATGAAAGAGAGAGCAAGGCATTGAATCTGACAGTCCCCAAAACCCCATCGGTGGCAGACACCGGTATATGACCTCTCCCTCTTCTCTCCTTCTCACGGCATCCACAAGCTTTGCATAACTGTCTGTCAGCATCAGGCAAGAGCAGAAAACAGTTGGGGAAAAAAAGACAAGCCTCATGCACCATCAGCTCGACTCAGAGTGCATTAACTAACTTTTATTGTATTGTTCTTTTCTAGTCAGAGTCACGGGTCATTTAATCTGTCCTTACTGTCATATAACCTACAGCCATGCAAATCTTGCTTTTGAAAGTTTGTTTTTTGAAAACTTTTGATTTGTGATAAATCTTAAAAATAACCCTACTTTCATAAAGACATTAATAAGTTAATAATTTTTATATTAGAACACTTTATAGTATTTTATAAATTTTAATATGGAATGTTCAAAAACACACTATGTACCGCCAATAAAATGAATGTAATATTGCTAATAATAATAATTATAATTATAATAATAATATGATTCTTAGTTATAAGCCTTTTGTTGATTTTAGAATTTTTAGAATGTCATTTTAAGAATCAAAAGACAAGGCAGAAATTAGATCTCATAAGCATATAAAGTACAAGAAAGAGAGAAAGCGATGTGATGGGAAGTATTACAGGCTCAGATTTATATTAAATGACCCTTATAACCTCAGAGAAGACCCTAGTGGGCACACTATCAATGTTTCCATATCTTTCTCTCTCTCTCTCTTACCCTCTCACTCTCTCACCTTTCATAATATGAGAAAGAATATGAGTGTTCAGAAGATTGGAGTTGAAGCTTCAAAGATTGGAGGGCAGAAGGCGAAGAAAAAAAGCTGTAGAAAAAGAGAGGAACAGAATTTAACTTTTCTGACCCTCAATCAACTCAAAGAGAAGAGATGAAGAAAGAAAGAATAGCTTAACTGGAATCATGATTTCACTTTAAATTAAATGCATTTTTTAAATAACTTGCATTGTTGCGTTTCCTTTATTCAGAGGCATATAAAATACTCCATGACCGAGATAGCACAGAACACAGTGTATTTTTATATAGATAAAGATTTATAAAGATTTACACAGAATGACATGATGAATAGTTGTAGAAATGTTTTAGTAGTAAATCTTTTTTTTTCGTACAGTACAGAACTATATTGCGCTGGTTGTATGTTGACTGGAGCATTTTTTGACATGCATTAGATTGATACTGATAAATAATCAACAATGAATTTTAACATATACAGCTCTGTGACTTGTAGGAGCATGTGGGGGACCTCGAGAGAATACACCTAGTGCTCATGGCTTGCAAAGAAAGAGATGGCACAACAGCGTGAAATTCAATTTACCGTTTTCACACTATGGGTTGCTAAGCCAGTGATTACAGAGCCCAGATGTGGCAATAAAAGTCATTGGAGGGGAAGAGCATGCACTGATGAATCATGTACAATAAGATTTCAGGTTGACTTTAATATGTGACATCAGTACCATCAATGGTAAAAGAGAGATGCTTTCGAGAGGAACTACCGTAACATGTTGCCAATACATTCTACTATTGTTTAACACTTTTCTTGTAAATGTAAACTGAATTGGCGTCTTTTTGTTAATGAAAATAAAATAAAATATGGTAACACTTTATTTTACAATGTCCTTGTTACACATTACATGTGCTTACTATACTAATAACAATAAATGCTGCACAAGTGCAAGCAACTAACCCTATAAATATAAACCAAAACCTAATCATAACCGTAACCCTATAGTAAGTACATGTTGTTGATTAATATTACTAAGCAATTACATAATTACACTGTATCAAAGCCACTGTAAAATAAAGTGCAACTAAAAATATATTGTGACTATATACAGCAATATGGTCAAAGTATCAAAGGTGTCCTGAATTCCCTCTACTACGTTTGCATTTTTACAGTAAATTCACCCCCCAAAAAAGGTCTAGGTTTAGGGTTCTCTCGAAAACATTATTTTAAGGACCCAAATAACACTGATTCAATGTTTCCTGTGGAAAATGCCAGGCTATTATGAACCACAGAGAAATGTTTCTGATGTGTCACAGCAGTAAATACACTTGCACAGATCGGTAAAAAGATTATTTACATAAATTCATGTGATTTATTTTGTTCAATTGACATTTCCATTTACTGACCTTGGATAAAAGTGTATCTATGGACAGAAATAAAGAAGGGTGTCATAATACAGTCCTTGCTAATGATGCCAAAGACAAGTTGGGATCATTTAATCTCACCACCCATTGAATCAGCAACAGTATCTCCAAGGGTTTAGGGATAAGGATGCTTGACACTTGGTGTAAATTTAATCCTAAAAATATACATAAGCATAAATGGCAGATTTATAAAGCAATATATGAGGCAAAATCTAGCAGAGTTCTATTTATAAATTCCAGATTGTGGAAAATTGTAGATACATACACATGCGCTTTGTATTATGCATGGCCTCATCTGCATAAAATGTACATATGCATAATATCAACCAAGGCTTGATACTACTTCATTTAACAGTACTAAAAAATAGGAAAACAGATGATAGACTGTACAGTAAATGTCACCTGTGCCAATAAGAGAGATACTATTATAATTGATCATCATCCAGATTATTAATAAAATTAATGAACAATTATATCAATCTGGATAGTGATAATTTTTTTTACATTTACTGCAAACAGATTTAGATTTTAATAAAGTGAATAGGTTTGCTACCTAGTGCTACCTAGTTAAATATTACTTACATGGACAATGACACATTTTTAACATGAAATAAATAAATAAATAAATAAATAAAAGACTGAAAGCAAAATGAGAGGCATAAAAAAGGTGGTTATACCTTTTACACAGTAATGCCAACTTATTGAAGATCTTTAAAACCATGATCCCCTTAGAGAGATTACCCAGATCCAAACTCCCTCAACTGTATAAGCTGCCTTTTAGTTTTGTGTTAAAAGGGCAGAAAATTCCTGAACTTCATTTTAGCTGAGTTTTGCTATTTTCAGTCTAACTATTGAACACAGCATCTAGGAAGAAGAGACAGAAGCTGAATTTGGAGAGGATTACAGATGTGGCTAGGCCAGAAAATGACTTTTAGAGGGATTACTGTAATGTTGTGGGAACTACACATATTTCAAAGAGGTCATAAGAATATCATTCGTAGGCTGAAATCTCTAAGACGTGCTGAGGTACATCTGCAGAGCTGGGGTGAAGATGAGGACAGTCCCAAGCACAGAAACTGTGAGAAAGACCCAGAGGAAGATCCGGTCCAACACCTGAGCCACAAACTTCCAGTCCTGAACGACCTGTGTGACAAACAGACCCAAACGGAATTAAGTACATACTGTCAACAAATTGCTTTTTCACTTTAATAACAAAGCAGTTTTCATAGACTGAATTGTCCCAATTAGCATTAGGGGGCTTTCACACATGATCTACTTTGGCCTTAATTTGTGCTATTTTTTAATTGCGCAGTTGTGTCTTTGACCACTTTTCAATCTTGACAAATAAAAAAAAATCATTATTTAAAACAGTTCAATTCAATTTATGTTTAAAAATTTTCATGTAAGACAATACATTTATCAAACATTATTAAATGCAACATTTACATTGTTGGCTTTCTTTGTCCTTTTGTCAAATGCGTTTCTTTCTTTATTTGTCAGTCAATTTGAAACAATCACATGTGGCAACAGCCAGTGAGCTTTCTGAATTTTAAGACACACACCATAAAACACTTTTTTTTTTTTAAATAGGTGTAGTTAAGAGAAAATCTTGCAGACACAGATGCATTTATGTAGTTAAATTTAAAACCATGTTGATAAATGGCTTCAAGCTAACATCTCCAACATTTGCCTTTGCAGATGGCTATTGTGTCAAACCGGTGTGTCTTAGTGATGAGGGCTTTTGAAACACTGCTTCATGATTTTTTTGTTTTGTTTTGTATCAAATTTTGAATGAAATAAGTCACATGACTTAGCTAAATGAGTTAATACACTACACTAATACAAACACTACAAAGGCTAAAAAAAAAAACCCATTATGCAGAACACATTATTAAATGGTATTCGAATATTTGCAGATTTCATTGAAAACTTCTGAAGACATTCATTGATTGACTGGAGTCATGTGGATTTGTGATGTCTTTATCAGCTTTTTAAAATCTCATTCTGACGACACCCATTCACTGCAAGAAGATTCATTGGTCAGCAAGTGATGTAAGAAACAAACTCATCTACTACCTGGATGACCTGAGGGTGAGTAAACTTTCAGCAAATTTCAATTTTTGGGTTAACTATTCCTTTAATAGACTACAGTTTCAAGAAAACGGGAAAAAAGCCTAAACACCTCTCTGATGAAGTGTTCCTTCTTGATGTGTCTGGAAATGTAGTGCACTGAGTAAGTGGCTTTCTCCAACAGGGCAATCCAGGCCTGGTTCTCATCTTCCTTTAACCCCCCTCGTCCTCCTCCGGCACTCTGCTGTTGACCTCTTTTCATCCCTCTTTTTGGCTCTGGGCTCCGCAGCTCGATGTCTGGGTACTGATAACGATCAGTGTGTCCCCTCATGCAGAGCAGTCTAGGTAATCTCTGGAGGAAAAGACTCTTAACCCACGGTGCCATGGGATGGTATGTGGCAGAAGAACGATGATGAACATTAATGACAAAGATAGTTACAATGATCGAGAACGTGACGAAGATCATGATAAAAAGCAGATACTCTCCTATCAGAGGAATGACCTTAGAGGAAGATGGAATGATATCTTCAATGACGAGAAGAAACACAGTGAGAGACACAAGGACGGAGGTGGAGAGGGAAAGCTTTTCTCCTTCATCTGAGGGGAGGTAGAAGACCAGCACGGTGAGAAACGACAGACCGAGACATGGGATGATGAGAAAG
>NW_015536800.1:116296-120554 GCF_001515605.1 Sinocyclocheilus anshuiensis | reverse complement strand
GTGTAAAAGAGAGGAAGACGTTTAAGAATGAATGAATATGTGACGTAAGGATAGGAGTAAATGCCGTCACGCCGACTGCCTCTCTGGCCAGTAGCGTTGAGTATTTCCCATTCGCCATTGTCAAAGAAGTCTTTACGGTCTACGTATGTGTCCACCAGGGTCAGGTCCACCATCGTGCCATCGTATGTCCACGACCCAAACTTCATCGGGCAGTTCTGTCTGTCGAATGGGAAAAAGGTGACATCCATGGTACAGGAGGATTTATAGCTGGCTGGAGGAGTCCACATGATGGTACCATTAAACCTTACAATGGCTTTGGTCATTAGAGAACCCTCAAATCGGCCATCAGCGCTATTAGAGATGGAGAGAGGGAGACATGATATTAACAACTACATTTTTAATTTTTTGAAGAAAATGTAAGTAGTGATTGCCCATGCAAATGTCACAAGGTTCTGGGTGCTTGACAGGACATTGCTAAGGTGTTGTGAGTGATTGTTACATTGCCACTCTAGATGTTGCTGGGTGTCTCAGATATGTTTTGTCGCTTTTCCACTGCATGGTACGGCTCGGTATGGTTCACTTTTGGGGGGTTTTCCACTGGGTACAGTACCTAGTACCTGGTACTTTTTTCAGTACCACTTCGGTTGGGGTTCCAAGTGAACCGTACCGTTACCAAAACGTGACGTGTAAACTCTGCTGATCACGGATTGGCCGGAGAGAATCGTCACTACCTGCGTCACTGAACTTGCGACACAAAAACACAACAGAACCGCTAGATTTAAATCAGCACAGCCAGTGAAGGATCGAACGCAACTGTTTTGAACGAGCGCACCTTTTTTTAACAACCAAAAAGTGGCTGTTTCGTTGTCTGTTGAGGAAGTACAGACGTTCCTCTCGTTGATAGCAGAGGAGCGGATCCAGCAAAGCGCTTGATGGGGCGACGCGGAATGAAAAAGTTTTTCAGGAGTCGCGGCAGTAGAGGCGGCGCAACTAATGACATGTGAATAATCCCACCCACTCTAAAGCGATACTAAACTGCAGTGGAAACGCAAACTGAGCCGAGCCGAGCCGTGCCGTGCTGTGCCATACTGAGCTGTGCCGAGCCGAGTCGTACCACGCAGTGGAAAAGCGCCATTAGATAACCCTACAAGTAGATTAGAGATTGCAAACATGATCCTATGTGTGGGTTTTGCAGTTAAAAAAAACTATTTTTTAGAGTTTCTTTTTGTCAATTTATAATTCCATTTCTCCATTTCTCCTTGAAGCCCCTCCCCTCCTGAAGATATAAGCATATCTGAGATGCTTCAAACATTCCTCTCCCCTAACCACATAGTTATTTCATCATTTAAAAAATATATTAATTACAACACATAGGTGTAATTAAACATGAAGCATTATTCAGTTTTAATTTAATATTACAATTTATTCATAAATTAAATTTCTTGTTTTTTAATTCTTTCAGATATTGGTAAAGTTTGTTTCTTTTATATTTGCTCTCTTGCTACAGTTTAGTCATGTCTGCTTATTATATTGTGATTTTGAAAAGTTTGTTTTGAGAATACTACCTCCTACCCAAAGCACGATAACTGTGGTAGCTGTTTTATTAGACAAGGTTGCTGGCAACCTTTATCTGGAGCTTTAATAAAGTGAACACAGATGTATGAGGGAAGAGTTCAGAAGAGAGTGAAAGAAGAGCAGCACATGTATGCAGATTGAGCAGCAGTTATTATTAATACCGACTGGTCATGAGTTATTTAATAAAGTACATCTTGTAACTAGGTTATTATTTTTCTCTCGTCTGGTGGAGACTGAGACACCACAGCTGCTGCAGAGCTCTTTATAGTCACTATACTTGCTCACATCTTTTGCATCATAAAAATATGATTAACGAATTGACAGACAACGTATTAAATCAAAGGAAGTGATTTTCAGCTTTTTCTGATCAGTGGCCAGGCGTTTGAGGCATTTCTAAAAATGTTTAATCTGTCTGAATCTGTCTGTATTTTATACATGACACAATGCAGATATTTGGGAGACTAAATAAACATAGTTTGTTATCTCTGTCTTTCAGAACAAGCACACAAAAATGAAATCAAAATACGATCACATTATTCATTAATATGTGCACCTGTATGACATTGATATGGATAAGAAGTTCTAAAAAGAATTACTTCTCATAAAGGACAATGTCTGGTAGCCAAATAGTTTCGGAGGGCACTCTGATGGATGTGATTCCACCATAATCTTCTGGATTCCACCGCAGCTTATAGTCTGTCCATTCCTACAGGAAAGAGACCAATAAAGCATCAATCAGGAGAGTATTTTGGGACATACTTAAAAAAAATAAAGCTACATTTCTTTGAGTTACCTGCCACAACCAGACATTTGTAGTCATTAGCTGATTCTTTTCATCCTGAAAAGAAAAATGAAGAAAATGCACAATGAAAGATGATAAATATCCATAGTTGCAAAATGATGTTAGTACCATACATGAGCTTGGACACATAACATGTTTTGAATGAACCCAAATGCAATATTTCTTCCAAAGTCTCTAAAAATTTCTCACCACTGACTTACTTGTGCCATACAGATGATTAACTCAACTGTGCTATTTATACATGCAGCTTAAAAGATAGTATCTTATGTCCTTTGTTTCATTAAATTGAAATTCAGACTCTGAATAGAAACCAATATACGGACTCATCTGTTAAATAAGAATGGTGTGAAAATCAATTGTTCCCACAGTGTTCAGTGTTCCACCACCCAGAAAACTCACACTGTCAAGTCGTGACAAGGTAAGCACTGAATACCATGTAGTGTTGATTACAAGATATGACCATCAGGTGGCTCTGCAGGATTATCACATATCATATAGAATGTGTCTGAATCCCAAAACAACTGACTTGCTGCCTTGCTGTCCAGACTAAACAGACTTCAAAGAGGCTTCTAACAAAGCACCATATTGTCAAACTGATGATCTTGGTTATGTCTAAAGGGAGCTTGCAAAGCAACATTTTCAACACCCAGCACTTTTATTTTATAATAATGATAGGTTTCAAAGGGATTGTTTGCTAAAAAAAATCTGTCAATCTTCACTGAATGATTGTATTTATAAGTTGAGCAAACATGAACTCTACCATGTAGTTCAGTAAACCAGCAGCATGAAACTCATTCAGTAATGATGACAAAAGCAAATTGGTTATTATCATAATAAGTTTGATTGCTAATGGTACAATTTAGTCTGTACGCATTTTGTGCACTTTTTATTAAATAATAGAGATAATACTTCATGATGAAGCAATAAAGATAACATTACTTAATGCACGTCATAATGTAATTGCATTTTCATTTTCAAACTTAAGTGGGAACTTCCCAAGAGGACTTGCACCAACATTATTAGAAACATGTTCCTGTGAAATTAGTTAGTGAAATTAGGGTGAGTTCATTATACTTTCATTATAATCACTACAGTTCATTTGAAAACATTATGCAACTTTCAGAACTTAAACTCCCTCCCCAGTCCAAAAAGACCATCTAATAAAATAAAGTGCTTAAAAGGCATGAAATCTGGTGCTACACTTTAGATATCGTAAACATTATTCATGCCTATTCAGTGTTCAAACACTTGGTCTGCTTAGTCATGATGATATAAAAAGGAGGACATAAAAATAACTTTTCTTAAGCAGGTTTGGTCCCAGCCCAACTATAACTGTTTGTGCAGCACATTTCAGCATGGATTGTTTTGTGAACATGTTACTTTGTAAAAGAAGGCATTGCTTATTGAACAGTTGGGGCAGTTATGAAGAAAAGAAAGAAAAACCAGTTCTGGACCTGACGAGAAAATCTTAAAAAGATTAGTTTTATTATTATTATTATTATTATTATTTCTAAGCAACAAATATATATATATATATATATATATATATATATATATATATATATGAAAAATGTCAAAAAATAACAACTGAGTGCCAAGAAGAGTGTTTGCCTTTCTGTGGTTCCTGTGAAGTATGTAAAGGAAATTTATATTTTATAGATCAAAAATTAAACATTTACATATCATGTAGAGTTATTAAACTCACACTCTTAAATAGAGACAATCTGACTGCAAAATCAGGGGGAGACATCACATAAAAATACGTTCATACAGTAAGACGTAATTACTCACACACTTCCTTGCAGTACATTCAGGGTGCGAACTACGGGGGAGCTAGGGGGAGCTCGGCTCCCCTTAATAAGACATGGGCTCCCCTGAAAT
>NW_015536800.1:88284-116168 GCF_001515605.1 Sinocyclocheilus anshuiensis | reverse complement strand
CTGCGGTGCAAATTACTCATGTTTAGTACATGTTAACTCAAAGATTCGTAGAAAAAATATAAACGTTGGACTCTGTGGTCGATTCTGTGTTAAGGTAAGGCATGTTATTCGCAATTATGTGTTGTGGCTGGGTTGTTATAGGTCTGCGTGACTCTCGATGTCTTAGGCCTAATTGAACGGAGGAATTATGGTATTCTTCTGTAGCCTGACGACGAGTAACTTTAATGTTAAACATTAAAACTTTAATGTTTTTTATGTGAACTCAAAGACAGCCTGATGCTTTGTTTCTAGACTATTTGTGGGTGGCTGTTTGTTGTTTCACCTATCAATTCGTGTCGATAAAGTATAATAGGGTAAATCCTGTATAGTGATTTATCCTATATAGCGCTTGCATAAAGCAAGTAGTGCATAGACTTGTAGCTGTTATGTATCTTTGTAAGTCATTGTAAGCCCTCTTTTGAGGCACACGCACGAAAACCCCCCCCCGTTATAAAAAAAAACAAAAAACAAGTGGGCTCCCCCAAAGTCCACGGTATAGTTCGAACACTGAGTACATTATTGCATGAGTTATGGACTGTTGCAGGTCTGACTCAGACTGTGATTTGATTTAACTTGAGCAACTGGCACTAACTTAAAGAGATCACACAGAAGTGAAAATTCTGTTATTATTTTAGCTTGTTGTTCCAAACTTGTATCCTATTCAAATAAATATTTGAAGAATCTGTATGCAGCTCTGACCATACAGTGACAGTTCATAATGACTAGAGGGCTTCCTCTCACAGCATCTTACACCACTGGGTCTTCTTTTTAGGGCTTGTCCATTATCCAAGTCGCTTTCTACTCCCTATCAAATAAAATGTAGGCTAATTGTCCTCCTGGCTTTAACCTCTGCTTAATTCACCATAGTAAAATGAATGAATAATGTATGTAGGGATATATCCACACAAACCACCAATATGTTTGAAAGAGAAACATAGTAGGTTTTCTATGGCTAATCAACATAAATAATGATGTAATAATTATAAAATAATATTTCTGACACAATTATTTGCTACCACCCAGAAATAGGGTTTAAAGAATAATGTTCTATGGCAAAAAAAATGGTAATTCTTAACTTACGCTCATAGTTTAGATTAGAAGATTGGGTGGTTATGTCTGGTCGGGTGGTTACATACGGTTACATTACCTATTTCTGGTAAACCCAGAAATAGGGTTTAAAGAATAATGTTCTATGGCAAAAAAACTGGTAATTCTTAACTTACGCTCATAGTTTAGATTAGAAGATTGGGTGGTTATATCTGGTCGGGTGGTTACATACGGTCTAGCTGCAAAAGTTCAAATATTTAAACACACCAAACCTCAAATTCGATTTGAACATTCACATACACATAGGGTTGGAACGCTACACATTTTACATGACACAGGCCACACGGATCCTGACATACTGACAAGCTATAGAGGAGAGTGAGGCAAGGTGCGACAAACGGAAGATGTCACAAGGGCAATATCTTACTTTAAGGTTAGTCAGAATCAGAAGTCCAGTAAAAAAAAAAAAAATCTCTAAGAGTATGTTGTTTTCAAACACATCATTTTCCAAATTATTGCCATGCTTTGTTTGTGATTTAAAATACAAACATGCTTCTGTATCAATTTTTCTTTGAAGTTATTATTCCTTTTTATATATACCATGTTGTAATGTTGTAATCAATGCAATATCCAAAACAACTACACTCAATTGCATGGGATAGATTCACCAAGGGAATATTCGTCAGAGATTTTGGTCCATACTGACATGACAGCTCTTGCTCAGGACCAGCTCAGGACTAGCTTAGACAAGCTCTTTACCAACTAAGAATCTGTCATGATCCTGTCCTCTGTGCTTTGTCTGATTTGTCATTGTTTAATGTTTCCTTGTTTGCGTTGTGTGTGAGCACATGGCTCTGTCTTTGTTGTTGTCTGCCATGTGATTCTTTCGTCCTGCCTACTCGTTTCCCATTGCCACGCCCCCTTGTTTAGTCCACATTTGTCTGAGTGTCGTCACCTGCCCCTCTCGTTCTCTCCTCATTTGTCTGAGTGTCGTCACCTGCCCCTCTTGTTCTTTCCTCGCTTGTCTGAGTGTTGTCACCTGTTCTTCCTGTTCTCTGCCCCTTTATATTGTGCTCCCTTCCTCTCTTGTGTTGTCAGTTCATTGTTTCAACTCGTGTGTTTGCTAGCACATCTATTCGTCAAGTTCCTAAATTCTCCCAGTCAGATTGTTTGTTGAGTGTGTATTTAGTATCTTGTCAGTCCCCAGTCTAGTCCTTTCCTGTCCTGCACTGTTCTGACTTGCAGGCTGAGCTACTGGTCATCTCCCCAGGTCTGCCATGCTGCTAGGCCTGTGCTGTGCCTGATACATCATGAGTGTGGAGTGGTGAGGAGTGTCAGGCCACCGCTGCTTACCTCCGGCCTCCTGCTTCGCTGCCTTCACTGCTCTCTGGCAGTCTGCCATCCTGGACTGGACTCTGTGGCCGATCACCCAGGCCTGCCTGTCTTCCAAGTATTTCCCTGCCTAGTGTTTGGACTGTTCACTCCTCTCCTCACCAACTCTCGTCTTGTCTGCAAGTCTGTCTAAATAAATCTGTTAACACTCACGCATTTGAGTCCTCCTTTCAGATTCGTGACGGAATGAACTGACCAGCATTGGACTCAGCAGAATGAGCATCAAGATCCTGCCACCTGCTAATGCCCGGGAGAGATTGGCTCGCCATCGAGGTCTGGCTAACCTTCGCCAACAGGGCTGGGATATAGGTGCATTTACCCAGTTTTTCTGGACGATGTCAAGGGGGCTTGTTTATGATGAAAGACATTTTCAATGCCTGCTTGGACGATCCTGTGCCTAAGTGGGAGATGGATAACCTCAAGATTTGGAATTTCTGGGACTTCTCCAGGTATCTTGGTCATCGCATCCAGTGGGGAATGCCTCCACCACCTAAGCCAGCATGCAGCGACCACTCTGCCCCACTTCCCTTGTCAAGACCAAGATCCTCTTCTGACTCCCACTCAGAAGCGAAGGGCAAGACAGAAGAGGGCTCTTCAGTCTGCTGCATCCATTTATGACTCCGACACCTTCCCAGTCACCCTTGAGTCTACTGAGGTTGCTCATGTTTCCCCCGAAACAGTGAAGCCACATGATGCCATCTCCCAGACACACAAGTCAGTCCCAGTTGTTTCTGAGTCTGTAGAATCAACCTCAGCCTTCCCAGAGGTAGTCCGGAGCACAGCTGACATCTCTATAACCGTCAAGCCTACTCCAGTCACTCCAAAGCCAGTCGAGCCTGATCCAGTCATTCTTGACACAGTTAAGCCCACTTCAGTCACTCCAGAGCCAGTCAAGCCTGATCCAGTTGTTCTTGACCCAGTTAAACCCACTCCAGTCACTCCGGAGCCAGTCAGGCTCACTCCAGTCACTCCGGAGTCAGTCAGACCCGTTCCTGTCACTACAGAGCTAGTCAAACCTGATCCAGTCAAGCCCACTCCAGTCATTCCCAAGTCAGTCAAACCCACTCCAGTCATTCCCAAGCCAGTCAACCCTGCCCCAGTCATTTCCAAGATGGCCAAATTGGCAGCTATCCAGTCAGTTCCCGTCAATTCTAAGCCAGAGTCAACTTCAGGCATCCCTGAATCAGTCACCTTCACTACCGTAATCCAGGAACAAGTTGTCTACCACAGTCATCACTCAGTCAATGAAGTTTGTACCAGACAGCTCGGAGTCTATCAAGTCAACTTCTGTCTTCCCAGAGTCATCCAAGTGCACTCCTGTTATTCAAGAATCCGTCAAGTCTAGTGTTGTCCCTCAGTCTATAAAGTCTGTTCCTGACTTGTCACATTCTGCCGGGCCAATTCCTGTCTCCACGGAGACGACCAAGATCACTACCTCTCCGCCAGAGATGGCCGAGTTAGCTACAGGTACTACAGAGGTGGTCAACTACGCTGTTTCTATCCGTCGGAAGAGGAAGAAAACGGCCCGTGCTGTGCAATCTAATGCCCTTCCTGTTAGATCCACTGAAGCCATGTTTATGAATTCTGTCTTGTCCACTGAATGTGTTCCTGCCTGTCATGTCCACCGAGGTGCTTCTTAAGCTAGCCGCTTCTTCTGTCATGGCCTCAGAAGCTGAGGCAGAGGCGTTCATTTAGCCTGTTCCAGCCACAAAAGCCAATTCCAAGCCGCCTGCTTTCCCAGTTGCATCCCCGGATGCCATTTCCGCCAGTCATGTCGAGACTAAGAATGTTCCTGCTAGTCACGTCAAGTCTAAGAATGTTCCCGTTAGTCAAGTCATGTCCACAGAGGCCATTTCAGAACAGCCTACTGCTCTCTGTGTTTTGGCCATGGAGGCCATTCCAGTGGCTCTCATTCAGCCCGTTATGGCCACGGAGGCCATCTCCGAGCACCCCGCTCTCCCAGTCACAGCCAGGGAGGCCGTTCCCAGTGTTTTGGCCATGGAGGCCATTCCAGAGGCTCTCATTCAGCCCGTTATGGCCACGGAGGCCATCTCCGAGCACCCCGCTCTCCCAGTCACAGCCAGGGAGGAAGTTCCCAGTGTTTTGGCCATGGAGGCCATTCCAGAGGCTTTCATTCAGCCCGTTATGGCCACGGAGGCCATCTCCAAGCATCCTGCTCTCCCAGTCACAGCCATGGAGGCCGTTCCCAAGCAGCCCATTCTCACGGCCGCTGAGGCCTTTTCTGAATCTCTTGCCAACCTAATCAAGTCCACAAGGGAGATTCTTGCCACCCTTGCCGTGGCCACCAAGTATGATATTCCTGAAGGTGAGCCTCCTAAGCCCGCTGCTGAGAGAACTGTCCCAAAGCCCACTCCAGAGAGAGCAGTCCCCGAATCCACTCCAGAGAGAGCAGTTCCCGAATCTGCTATAGAGGAAGTTGTTCCCAAGCCCGCTCCTGAGAGAGCAGTCCCCGAATCCTCTCCTGAGAGAGCAGCTCCCGAATCCTCTCCTGAGAGAGCAGTTCTCGAGCCCGCTCCCGTGTGGGCTCCAGCCCCCGAGTTTAGCCCAGAGAGGGCTCCAGCCCCAGAGCTCGCCCCAGTGTTGGCTCCAGCCCCAGAGCTCGACCCAGTGTCGGCTCCCGACCCAGAGTTCAGCCCAGTGCAAGTACCAGCCCCCAAGGGCATTCTAAGGACAAGTCCAGTGTCCATCTGTGAAGCTAAGGAGGACTTCTCCGCAGTTCAAGAGAACGCTCCCAAGTCTGCTCCTGTCACTATGCCCAGCTGGATGTCCAGACCAGTTAGGCCAGTGCCTGCACCTAGTGACACCTCCAGTCAGGCTCCCTTCCCAACCTCTGTGTTTCCTAGTAATGGCTCCCCTAGGTTGGGACCTCCCTGGCCAACCAGGAAGTCTTTGCCTGGTTTGGTTCCCACCCGCCTCTCCCCTCTCTCTGTTTCCTGGCTACTCGAGACTTCCTAGTGTTGTTCCCCCACCACCCTCCAGTTGATCCCTCCAAGTTCCCTTTTACCCAGTATGGATGCCTGGAGGTGTCCATTGGGGGAGGGTACTGTCTGCCCAGTGTGGACGCCTGGAGGTGTCAATTGGGGGGAGGGTACTGTCAGGATCCTGCCCTATCTGTCTTGTCTCTGTTTCATGTTTCCTTGTTTGCGTTGTGTGTGAGCACATGGCTCTGTCTTTGTTGTTGTCTGCCTTGTGCTTCTTTCGTCCTGCCTCCTCGTTTCCCGTTGCCACGCCCCCTTGTTTAGTCCTCGTTTGTCTGAGTGTCGTCACCTGTCCCTCTCGTTCTCTCCTCATTTGTCTGAGTGTTGTCACCTTTTCCTCCTGTTCTCTGCCCCTTTATATTGTGCTCCCTTCCTCTCTTGTGTTGTCAGTTCATTGTTTCAAATCGTGTGTTTGCTAGCACATCTATTCATCGTGTTCCTGAATTCTCCCAGTCAGATTGTTTGTTGAGTGTATCTAGTATCTTGTCAGTCCCCAGTCTAGTCCTGTCCTGCCCTGTTCTGATTTGCAGGTTGAGCTACTGGTCATCTCCCCGGGTCTGCCACACTGCTAGGCCTGTGCTGTGCCTGATACATCACGAGTGTGGAGTGGCTGTGGAGTGGTGAGGAGTGTCAGGCCACCGCTGCTTACCTCCGGCTTCGCTGCCTTCACTGCTCTCTGGCGGTCTGCCATCCTGGACTGGACTCTATGGCCAATCACCCAGGCCTGCCTGTCTTCCAAGTCTTTCCTTGCCTAGTGTTTGGACCGTGTTCACTCCTCTCCTCACCATCTCTCGTCTTCTCTGCAAGTCTGTCTAAATAAATCTGTTAACACTCACTCTGCATTTGAGTCCTCCCTTCAGATTTGTGACAGAATCAGCTTAAACCAGCTCAAACCAGCAACCAGCTTCAAAACATAACTAACTTGTATGTGGCTTTTTTTTTTTTTTTCTTCAACATTGTACATCTATGATTTGAATCTCCTGTTCCACCACATCCCAAAGATCTAGTACTGTGGATGCCATTTGAGTATAGTTAACTCTCTGTCAAGTTCAAAAAACCAGTTTGTGATGATTTGAACTTGTGACAATGGTGTGTTATCCCTCTGGAAGCCATCACAAGATGTGTACACTGTGGTCATAAAGGGATGGACATGGTCAGCAACAATATTTAGGTAGGTTGAGGCATTTAAACAATGCACAATTGGTACTAAGAGGCCCAAAGTGTGCCAAGCTAAAATCCCTCACACCATTACCCTTACGAAAAAGAAGTTTATTCAAGTGTGCTATTAGTATGTATACTTTTATATACTAGAAAGTGGGCCAATTTAGTCCCAAGGAGTATTGAATTAGTACACTTACAAGTATACTACTAGTACACTGATATTTGTATACATAAAGCATAAAGTATACTTAAAAATATACTTGAACTTTACTTAAGTATACTTACTAAAATAAACTTACTACTTTTTGGTAAGGGTACACCAGCAGCACCAGCCTGAACTGTTCCTACAAATGACTCATCAGATCAGACAACCTTTTACCAATCTTCTATTGACCAATTTTGGTGAGCCCATGGAAATTGTACCCTCAGTTTCCTGTTCTAAGCTGACAGAAGCTACACCAGGTGCCACTTCTGCTTTATCCCCATCTGCTTTAAGGTTCGACATATTGTGCATTCAGAGATGATCTTCTGTGTGCCTCTGTTGTAATGAGTGGTTATTTAAATTACTGTTGCCTTTCTATGAGCTCAAACCAGTCTGGCTATCCTCCTCTGGCATCAAAAGGGTATTTTCACCCACAGAATTGTCACTCACATTTTTCTTTTTTGGACCATTCTCTGTAAACCCTAGAGAGGGCTGTGCATGAAAATCCTAGTAGATCAACAGTTTTTGAAATACTCCGAGCAGCCCATCTGGCACCAACAATCATGTTATGTTCAAAATCATTAAAATCACCTTTCTTCACCTTTCTGTCCTTCAGTTTGACCATGTCTACATGCTTATATGCACTGAGTTGCAGCCATTAATTTATATTAACAAGCAGTTGAATAGGTGTATATACTAAAGTGTCTGGTGAGTGTACAGCATATTAAATGTTATTTTAAAGGGTTAGTTAATCCAAAACTTCATCATTTACTCATCCTTGTGTCATTGTGGAATGATACTTTGAAAAATGTCTCTGTGTTTTGTCCATATAGTGCAGGGTTCCTCAATTAGTTTTCGCAGAGGGCCGAATTCTGCCAACAATACCAAGCCAACGGCCACCATATATTTTTGCTTTCACACACTTACATTCTCCATTAACATATATTTTTGCTTTCACACACTTACATATTCTCCTTACACATGCATACATTTCTACTCTCACACACATACATTTCTCCTTTCGCATACATATATTTTTGCTTTCACACACTTACATTCTTCTTTCACATACATATATTTTTGCTTTCACACACTTACATTCTCCTTTCACATACATATATTCTTGCTTTCACACACTTTCATTCTCCTTTCACACACTTACATTCTCCTTTCACATACATATATTTTTGCTTTCACACACTTACATTCTCCTTTCACATACACATATATATATATATAGAATGTATGTATGTCTGAAGAAAATATGTGTATGAAGAATGTGTGAGAATGTATGTATGTGTGAGAGAGAGTATAGTGGAAACGGAAGGCAAGTCAGGCGCGATCAGGGTCATTGGGACAGGTCCTGATCCTGATCAGCATGGCTGAGGTAGATGAGGCGGCTGCAGAAGTATTTCAGCAAGTTATGTGGGTTTAAAAAATAAATAAATAAATATTATCATCGTGAAAAGGTTACATGGCCTCGTCTCTTGAGGGAGTTGTGATGAGACTCAGCCTCAGTCGTGTTGCCAGATACACGTATTATAAGCTTTTTCACTTAATTTAGGAAGTGAATAAAGTGGGAGATTGCAAGTTAGGGACAGCGATATCTTTATATTATTTCCATAACTCAAGATTTGGACTCATTGCGGTATATTTATTTTTAGATTGTTTTGTTTGTTTTTCAATATCTGGCAACGGGCATTTAAACTGACAGTAATCAAAAACGACCACGTTAAAAACAGCGTGGTCAGGTTATTCCTGACAGGATGCAATTTGGTAACACAAACGTAATGATCATCATGATATATTATCTGTAAGACAGATGCACTGAAGACGGACACAAAGAGGAGAGAATAGCAAGCAGAGAAAATACTGTAACGTTACCAGACAGCATAGGCGCGGGACGTGGGTGTGCAGGGTGCTACAGCAGCACCCCCTGTTTTTTTCTGTGGGCAACTTTAACTGTTTAACTGTTGGGAATAAAAAAAAAATCGTAGTGTCTATTTACACTAAGTGCAAATAGCCCGCCTTGTTGGCAGAGGCTTACACTAATTCCACCCACCAACGTGTGATTGGGCTAGTCATCATTACAAAAGATGGTTAGCAATCCTCAGATTTAGTGGGGCATATGGTCAAATTTGTGTCATACTCCTTTTGACGCGATCGACCCGGGTTCGAATCTGCCTTTTGGCGAACTTTTTTTTCTCTCTTTTCAAATTTCAAAAAACATCAGAAAAGCATTTCTTTTTAATAAAAATGAAGGAAATCATAAAAAAGTTGAAAATAAAGTATCGGGTAGGGTTAGGGTAGGTGTAGGGATGGCTTTTGTCCCAATAGTGGCATCCATTTAATAATTTGAATTAAAATTTTAATTTACACTAAATAAGTTATTATTGCATACTGTTTTATAATGTATTACAATGCTGAGGTGCAGAAAATTGCCACTATTTGCAATAAATAATTAGCAGAATACCCTGCTATATGAACATAGTAGGCTATAGGCTAAATATAATCTATAGCTATTTGCACTTAGTGTAAATAGCATATGATATCACAAAAAAATACTGCTATTTTCACTTAGTGTAAATAGCATCCATTGCTATTTGCACTAAGTGTAAATAGCCTCTATCCCCTGTTTTGTGCAGTTGCTTTATGTTGCATATATTTTTGTTTGTTTGTTTGTTCAAGTTTGGTTTGGCCAGTAACAGAGCAAAATAAACATTTAATAAATGTAAAAATAAATAAATAAAAGTAATAAAAACTAAATAAATTGGCAAGTATGGGAATCGGCTCATTTGATTGTAAAAAAAATAAAAAATCGGCAATTGGAATCGGTCACGGAAAATCCTGATCAGTGCATCCTTAACTGGAATAGAGTTAGACCTACCTGAAAAAGCATGGTTCATTTCAGTTTTATCTTTGTACCTATTTGTGCAAAAATGGTTATCATTTCTTATAATACAATGTTACAGTCAACAATGAAAACAATAAGTCTTGTTTACTGATTTATTGATTGTGGCAAGGCCTGTGAAAATTTTGCCAGGGCAAGTAAAAAATTTTAACCACTGGCCAAACCGGGCCAGTAGAAAATCTCCTTAGCGTTGAGACCTGTCAATACGATCAAAATCAGTATCAAAACACTTGTACACAGATCTATAGAACACGTAGGTTACATAATGATATTTTAAAATTAAAAACTTAAAATAGGTGCTTGAAAAGAAAACAGGATGACTTTGAATAACATCATTGTAAAATTGTGAGGAAGAGCTGAGCAAGTCTTGCACATGTATATCCTGGTCTGAGAGTGACTTCCTGCTTAAACAGGAAGTAATGGATACCAAAAAAAGGTAGAAGTGTATGTATGTAAAAGGAGAATGTATGTGTGTGAAAGCAGAAATGTATGTATGTGTAAGCAGAATGTATGTGTGTGTGAGAGAGAGTAGAAATGCATGTATGTGAAAGGAGAACGTATGTGTGTGAGAGAGAGTAGAAATGTATGTAGTAATAAAAACTAAATAAATTGGCATGGGTATGGAAATCGGCTCATTTGATTAAAAAAAAACAACAAAAAAAAACAAAATTGGCAATTGGAATTGGTCACGAAAAATCTTGATCAGTGCATCCTTAACTGGAATAGAGTTAGACCTACCTGAAAGACCTGAAAAAGCATGGTTCATTTCAGTTTTATCTTTGAACTATTGTACCTATTTGTGCAAAATGGTTATCATTTATTACAATACAATGTTACAGTCAACAATGAAAACAATAAGTCTTATTTATTTATTTATTGATTGATTGATTGTGGCAAGGCCTGTGAAAATTTTGCCAGGGCAAGTAAAAAATTGAAACCACTGGCCAAACCGGGCCAGTAGAAAATGTCCTTAGCGTTGAGGCCTGTCAATACGATCAATATCAGTATCATATCACTTGTACACAGATCTGTAGAACACGTAATGATATTTTAAAATTAAAAACTTAAAATATGTACTTGAAAAGAAAACAGGATGACTTTGAATAGCATCATTGTAAAATTGTGAGGAAGAGCTGAGCAAGTCTTGCGCATGTATTTCCTGGTCTGAGAGTGACTGCCTGCTTAAACAGGAAGTAATGGATATACCAAAAACAGGTAGAAATGTATGTATGTGTAAGGAGAATGTATGTGTGTGAGAGAGAGTAGAAATGTATGTATGTGAGAATGGAGAATGTAAGTGTGTGAGAGTAGAAATATAGGAGAATGTAAGTGTGTGAAAGCAAACATATACTGTATGTATGTGAATGGAGAATGTAAGTATATACAGTGGGTACGGAAAGTATTCAGACCCCCCTCTCCACTTTCCCTAATTGCAGATTCAATTATTAGATTTGTCAGTATTAATATTTTTATGCTTAGATTTTTTGGGGGGGATCAAACTGTAACACAGTGTGTCCCAACCAGACACGACGTGATAAAAAGTATATTTTCCATGTAGTTTTTTTCCTAACCACCCGCGACAGCGACACGTGACAATAAGCTACTATTTTAGGAACGGGTTTTATTTTCTGCGACGTCGCGGCAGGAACAACATACAAAATATGACAGTGATAATCTCAGGTAATTATCATGTGCTTTATTCAATGTTACTAATGTGAGTTTGAATATTATTTTGCGTTATCTTTATAGCCATAGTGAAAGCAACAATAGATATTTTACCTCAGATCTTGAAAATAAATTAAAGCAAACTTGTACTTTAAAACTGTGAACTCACTGCGAACCAACACGTGTATTCCATAACGAAGATATCACTCACTCACTCAAAACTGTTCAGTCCATTCACATTTGAATCATCTATTTTCGGTGTCCACTTTTCTTTTCTACACACTCACTATGTTTTTGCTGTCACATCGTATCTACACTGGGCGCGACAAAGCATTGCAAATCATTTGAACGTTGTGTCAGTATGCCTAGCCTATACATTATAAATAGAACGAGTCAGCAGTTTACTGTCGGGGATTTGTCGTGTCGCGCCGCATCCAAGACCGCATCACCTATTATAAGGAGTTCTTGTATTTTATTGCGTCGCGCCTCGCCGCTTGCGTCCAGTGTAGACACGATGTAAATTAATGTAGCTTTCTGATGCTGCATTTGAATTTTCATGCCACATTATTTGAAATTAGCGGGAGCCAAACTTTTTTCTCTGAAGGCCGGATGTGCCTATTGAGGAACCCTGATATAGTGGATGTAAATGGTAACCAAACACTTTGAGGACAAGTAAATGATGACAGAATTTTTATTTTTGGGTGAACTCTCCTTTTAATACTAGCTACACTATATTCTACTATATGTCATGTTTAAGTATGAATATAATATGAATAATGCCAAAAAACCTAATATAAGCCTTGAAGGGTAATGCCTCATAATGCCTACATGAGTGCTACATTACATCTCAACATGCACATGTGCTAGCTGCTAGGCCATGGCTCTGGCAGTCATAGTTATTTTTCACGAACTCAGTAATGAGTAAAAGGAAAAAAACGTGGATGATCAGGTAAGCTTTACAGTTCAGTGATAAGCTTTGCAGTTCATGATAAAAGTGTTTCTAGTACCTAATATTACACACACACACACACACACTGGTTTCTATGTTTTATGGGGACATTCCATAGACATAATGGTTTTTATACTGTACAAACTATATTTTCTATTACACTTACCCTAACTCTACCCCTCACATAAAACTTTTTTGCATTTTTAGATTAAAAAAAAAAAAAACGGCATTATGTATGATTTATAAGCTGTTTTCCTCATGGGGACCAAAAAATGTTCCCACAAGGTCAAAAATTACTGGTATTACTATCCTTGTGGGAACATAACGTAGGGAATACCAGGTAAACACACCCACACGAGCACACATTTTCAATCAGGGACATGAATGCTCAGCATCAGCAGGATCAATACAGTGGGTCACAAGTAAAGAGGAGAACAGAGAAAGAGAGAATTAATTAGATAGAGAGACTATAGTAAAGTGTGATACAGCAGGTTGTCATGATGATGTTGGGTAAATTATGGTCTGAGTTGCCACTCTCATATCCTTCCTAGACTAATCAGTTCTGTTCTATAATAAGTGAGAAAACAGGCTTGTCTTTTAAAGTTGCAACTAACTTCAGCATAGTGATATGGAAGAAAAAAATAAAAAAGATAATTGAGACTTTTTATCTCACAATTCGTACATTTTTTCTCGCAATTGCGAGTTTACATTTTGCAATTCTGACTTTTTCTCAGAATTGTGTGATATAAACTCGCAATTGCGAGTTGCAGCTAAAATCAGAATTGTGAGATATAAACTCGCAACTGTGACTTTTTTCTCAGAATTGCAATTTTAGATCTCGCAATTCTGACTTAATAACACACAATTGCAATTCTTTCTTTTTTCCCCTCAGAATTGAAATTTATAACTTCATCTCACAATTCTAAAAAAAAAAAAGTCAGAATTGTGAGATATAAACGAGTTTATATCACAATTCTGAGAAAAATGAGTAAGAATTGCGAGTTTGTATCACGCAATTCTGAGTTTATAACTCACAATGGCGAGTTTGCAACTCACAATTCTAAAAAAAGTCAGAATTGCGCGATATAAACTTGCAATTCCAAGAAAAAAGTTGCAATTAGCTTTTTTATATTTTTTATTCAGTGGCGGAAACAGGCATCCATATAGTGACATATGGACTTTGAACCTGTTTTTGACTATGTGAAGATGCATCTTGGCTGTGCAACAACAATAGACAAAAACAGCTGGCACATAAAATACATAAACTTGAAAATCCACTTCACATTTTGAACTTTAGCCATGCAGAGTTTTTTCAACAGCAAAGCAACTGACAGCATTAAGATTTTTAAGTAGCTTTTGAAGAAGTCATTAGCCTAAGGATTCACATACTTTTTCCTCCCTGCCTTTTGCATGTTTACACACTGTGTTCAGTAAAGACATATTTGTTTAGGGCGTTTCATGACTTCTGAAGATCAGATGTTGCAGTGCAAATGTGTGTTTGTCTCACCACATCCACCAGCTGCGAGATCTTCAGACCAAAGCGAACGGTAATCGTGTCGTTGGCGTGAAGGATTGGTCTCACCCACTTCTGATAGCCCCGAAAAAGATTCCTCAACAACGTGTCCTCCATCTCAGCTAGTGAGACAAACTCTTCAGGAGCTAGAGAAAGAGGGTGGATTAATTTTAGAACAATTAAAAGGAACTAAAATGACACAACAGCCTCAGGTGGCATGTGGTGATAAGGTAAAGCATAATCTAAAGCTTCCATGCTGATTACCAGTATAAGAGGCCTATACATGCATACGTTATGCAGGAAGTAGGTCCATGTTGGATTTACCATCTAGAGAAATCACACATTAAATTCAGAAACACTCTCCCACGAGTGTTAGATGAGCACAGAGTCATGAAGTGACAGCTGGCCCATGTTTCTCAGAGCTCCTTTTGCTGACGCAACCATTGCCATGACATGATGACCTCAGACAAGCGCACTACACAGAGCATCAGGAGAACAAGATGCGCCCACGACTACACACACACACTCCAGCATTAATGATTACACTCTCTCTCTCACACCCACACACACACACTGACTGAACTATGGAGCACAAAATGTTTTTTTTTATAAATATTTTGCTATTATTATAAATAGATGTCTTTAAGAATATTAAGTCTTAATTCAATTTAATTCATGTAATTAAATTAAACAGTAAATAGTAAAATGCTAAATAATTTTAAATGTAACATTTTAAGAGTTAGGTCACTTAAAATGAAAAATCTGTCATATATAAATGGTATTCAAAAGCCATTATACAAAGAGATTTGTTCTTGTGCGTCCCTCAGTATGTGTGTTTATAAATGTTTATAAGTGAATAAAAACCTAAATTAAACCCTAAATCTGTTCATCATTTAAAGTGATCATGTTTTAGGTACTTTTTGAAGCTTAAAAAATGTATTACATACTTTCTATTTATATTAAAAAATGTGAGAATTTTAAAAACAAAATTAATATAAAAATTTGTGTTTCAAAGACGAAGGAAAGTTTCTTTTGGAACAATGAGAGTAAATAATGACATAATTTTAATTTTAGAATTAACTATCCCTGTTTGACACAATCTGTATTGTTAAAAGCGCTATATAAATAAAGGTGACTTGACTTGACTTGACTTAAATAGCATTTTCATAAAGCATTTACAAGCTGCTGTTCTTTATCTTTTGTCAGTATATTTATCTGCAAATGCTTTTCTTTATTATTTCTTTAAATTGAACAACACTCCACTTTCCCCAAAAAATGGTACATGCTACACATTGACTTTCTGTTTACAAGTAAATAAGGCCTATGTCTGCACTATTTCAGACATGGATATGTAACAACAAATAAAATGGGCATTTACAAAAATAGTCTGTTTTCATGGAATATGTATTTCTGACTGGTTGAGATGCAGAATAATAAAGCTTGAATGAATGTTTACACTGTAATTCTCAGCATGATTGTTATATTCAGAGTACTTCCAGAACATTCATGCATGCACTCACTGAGAGTTCTTAATTCCATTATACAGTATAATTCATAATTCTATTTTAGGTCATTATGACTAGGATGGTCCCAGTCCTGTATATTCCAGACATGCTAAAATATACAATACCGCAACAGCTTACGTATATTTAATATCATGTATATAATGTAATTTTATATAATTTTACATTTTATCATATAAATTTAATATAATGTACATCTACATGTCAAGGAATATACAGTATGATCTATTGGAAGGGTAACACAGAATTAATTTTCTTAATAAAATAACATTTCACAGGCATGTTTATTATGCAGAAAAACACGCCAGAGGTCATGCTATATTGTAAATATAAGTGTTGTGCCTAATTGGCTTTTATGATTATTCGAAACCTACTCTCTGTCCATTCTTTTACCCTTCCTCTTCTCTCTTCCTCCTTGGTTTTGTCTTTCTCCATTTACATATGCCCTTTCCTGATATGCCCTTGCAAGTTTATAAATGCATCAGTTTATAAATGTAGGTAGGATCCATTAAATAAAAATTAAGTGCGTGCATTTGGGGGTCGGGGTTGTCCATAAATATCCTCTGTAAGTTACCCTCCATCATTAATGGCATAGCAATCTGTGCTCCACCGCATTAATGACATTTTTACAGGATGTTACGCCTATCGTTGCTGAATGACCAGCATCACTTCCTTTCTCATTGCAGTCTGTCGTGCCCTGGCAAAAGGTTTCTCAGCCTGTCTGTGGGAAGCTGTTTTTCCAGCTCAGCAGGGCTGTGGGTCTTGCAACAGCAAGTATATGAAATGACACCATAAATAAAGACTGTGCACAGGGCAGGCCATCTCGCCTGGGTTTACGATTCAACCAACCAGGGAGTGAATAAGGACGTGTAAATCAAAAGACAAGAAGGGGGAGGAGAGTGAGCAAGAGAGTGTGAATAGAGTGCATTTGTATATGCATTCTGAAGTGTGTACAAGCCTATTTCAAGGTAAAGGCAGGTTAAAGTTTTGTGGGAAAAGGGTTATGCGGGAAGTTGTTGGCTCTTCATTCATTGTGTTAATGAGTTCTTTTCTCTCCTCAATAAAAGTGAGATTTCTGTCAATTGCATCAGGACGCTCAAAGCTACTTTAATGTACTCGAGCATGCTGCAATTCATAGGACATCCCTACACAAAGAGTAAAAAACACAGACTCGCAATGAATAACCCTCTCGATTCAAGGACATCTGCATTCATCTGGTGCCACAGTGAAAATAATGTTATTTCCTTCTTACAGAATCAAATAAAAGATCATGAAAACCTTGGAGTTATTTGCATATAGATGTACAAAGTTCACAGACATGACCTCATTAGTCACTGGCCACAAATGTGAACAAATGTCCTCTTGTCTTCCCCGACAGCAAAACATCTGGTCTGGTCTTTTAAGGGTAAAAGGTAGTTTAGGGTAAATTTTAGGGCTGAATCAAAAGCCAAGAGTCAAATAAGCATATTCATGGCGTTACAGATATGCTTTCAGTCAAATTAGCCTGCTTTGACCTCTTTGGAACCATTTTGTATAGATGCAGCAGGAATGGACATAATAACCAGCCATATTGCAATTAAAAATTACTTGATATTAAGTTCTTTTAGGAATTTTTGTATAAAAATAACATCACACTTACCATCAAGCTGTTATGCTATACTGAATATCAGCATGGAATATTATTCAGCATATGGCCATGCTGATATTCAAGATAGCAAATTTAATAGTGGCTATATAGGCCTTGTGTTACAGATATAAAACAGAATCTAAAATTTCCTTTACAACAGAACTGCAATTCGGTGAATCTATGAATGCCAAGTTTGACAGCAATTTCCCCTTGATTAAACAATTTCTCTCATTTCAATGAACAGAGAGAGGAAGAGAAAATATGTGAAGTATTTCACTCCAGAGTGTTGCTGACAGACAAGATAAATGAAAATCCAGTCCAGCGGCTCCATTTTTGGATTAAAGCTGCACATGAAGGCTTTCATTGCCTCTACATTGATAAGAACCCCCATATCTTCACTTTTACACTCTGCCAAACCAAAACAAAACACATTTTCTTGCATTAGTGCTTCAGTGTGATACTATTCACACATATAAAAAGTGTTGGTGTCTATTAAAAACTTTTTTTCTTTTTTTTTTTGTTACAAAGCTGGTCCAAAATGACACATCTGAAGGGTGGAAAAGCAGTAAAAGTGTATGGTTCAATCACGGATGTATGACTGAGCAGGTCACACAAAACATTAACACTCAAAGACCCAGCTGAGGGCGCTAGAAGCCTAGCAATAAGCGTAAATTAAGCATGAGACGAATTTCTTTTGTATCATTCATTTGTTGCAGGGTTGAAAGCACAAGATAAAACGTCTGATAATGTTTGAATACACGTGGCTTCATTCTGAACATTTATAAATTCGTCTAAATTAACATTTTAGGTCACAGAGAGTCTATTGGAGCCAAAAGCACTTGCATCATTTTAATAACGGACTGTGAAATAAGTAAAACTCTGCAATGATATATGCAACCACACACGGAGAAATGCAGGGCAACTCTTAAAGATGATCAGTTTCACGTGCAGTAGGTTAGGCTACTCACCCTCTATCGTTGCATAGGCTACTGCCATTACGAGCAAAAGACCGGAGATTTGTAACTTCATGCTGTCTTTCCTGGCTCCAGTTCCTTCATTCAGTGGAATTATTTCATGCTGTTTGAACAGTGAGTCTCTGTCATCAATAAAAGGGGGTATTCTCTTTTTTTATTCATACGGCCGGACACCGAGCCGTTTCGTAAAACGATCAGATGTACTGCAACCTGCTGTGTGATAAAGCTATAAATTAATCATGAACGGAGTGGGGTTTTCAGGCTGCTCCGTCCGAGGCGAACACGAGAGGAAGATGCTTTCGCTCCCCCCGTCGGAGTTTACGTGATGTTGAGAAAGATGCCATTCATTCGCCGAGCAGCTGCAGCGGAGCAGGGAGAAAAAATGAGCGCTCGAGAGCGTAAGGGGAGGGGATAAACAAACCAACGTCTTCAAGACGAAAATATACCTTATTTGAAGACTGATGTGGATTTGCTTCAGGAGTCAGAGTTTATAAGTGACATCAAGTGGCAACTTGACACACACAACTGTATAGCGTGGAAAGGTAATCAAAACTGTCCTTAAAACCGAACACTTAGCCTACTTTTAGTAATATTACCAAAAAATCAGGCCAATGAATATGAAAAAATGATTACCATGAAATAGGCTGAAAATGAAAATAAAAAGCAGTATTAATGAAACTCAGTTTTATTAATATGAAATGATTAGTCATCATCCAAGATGTTCATGTCTTTTTTTCTTCAGTCAAAAAGAAATTAAGATTTTTTTAGGAAAACATTCCAGGATTTTTCTCCATATTGTGGACTTAAATGGGAGCCAACGGGTCGAAGGCCTAAATTGCAGTTTCAATGCAAACAAGCATTTGTGATTAAAAAATATATACATTTTTATTTATTTGTTTTTTGTTTTTTTTTAGAAAATGACCGATCATTTAGATAAATAAGACCCTTATTCCTTGGCTACGATCATGTAGAGCCCTTTTGTCAGGGTTGCTACTGCGTTAGAGCAAGGAACGAGGAGAACGTAGGAGAATTACAATAGGCCTAATAACAGTTTATTTAATCCAAACCACGGGGAACACAGCACAAGCAGGAACACACACGTAGCACATGATGTTTAAGACTCGACAAGGAAACAGACTACACTATAAATACACAACTCAATGAGGGAATAAATGAGACACACCTGGGATCAATGAACACAATCAAACACAAGGGAAAACTAGGTCATGGAGCACATGGGGAGCAAAAACACACACAGACAGTCCAGGGGCGTGACAGCTCGCCCCCCTCCCGGAAGGCACGTCCTCGCAACGCAGAAACAACAAAGGGTGGGATGGTGGGAGACTTAGGAGGAGGACAAAGGAGTGGAAGTGGGACGGAAACAGGGGATGGCAAAGGGCTGGCAGGAAGTCCGGCAAAGGAAACTGGCGAAGGTTCAGGAGGAGGACGGACAACCAGGAGGAGACCGGCAGACAGAGTCCATGGTGGTGACGATGGAGGGAGGAGCCAGGGAGGAGACCAGAGGGACTTGGAGCAGGAGGAGCCATGGTGGAGGAAGGGCTGACGACTCCAGGGGGCCAACCAATGGCGGCGGAGCAGGTGGCGGAGGAACCTGAGGCGGAGACGGAGAGCCAATGAGCCAGGGTGACGAGGAGGATCCGGAGGACCATGGCGGAACAGGTGGCTCAGGCGACCGATGCGGAGGCGGGACTCCGGAAGGCCGTGGTGGAGCTGGAGCGACAGAGGACCAAGGAGCAGTCGAAGGGAAGGAGGAGCCTGACGGAGCCGGAGGGATGAGGTGCAGCCGGAGGAGTGGAGTCCCGAGGTGACGGAAGGTCGACGACAGACCGAAGGCGGAGCCGGCGGGACGAGGGAGCCCGGTGAAGCCAGTGGACTGCTGGGCCACAGCGGAGAGGAGGGAGCTATGAACCATGGTGGAGCCACTGGGTCAACGGGCCGAGGCAGAGTCCTGGACTCTGAGGCTGGAGGGGGAAACATCGGATCCTCCAGCCACGACGCTGATGGAGACTGGCATGCCCGCGGTGATCCCACCGCACAGATGGTAGGCTGAGGGTGAGCAGAGGGGCTGCCAGACGACAGTGGGGGAGGAGGCAGGAACGGGCGGGTGGACATTTGTGAGTCTCTGGGCTCTCTGGGCTGGACTTGGGAACAGGAGTGTCAGAGGGCTCTGACAAAGGAGGGAGGAGAGAGGGCAGGTCATTCCACAAGTCTATAAGGTCTCCCTCCGTTTTTCATTCACCCAGATCCTTAAATAGCTCACCCTCAGCTATATTGCAGTGGGCGGAGCTCCCCTCCGCAATCTCACTGGCCATGGCTTTCTCCCTCATGGCGGGCGTGGCAGCCGGCTCTCGCACCTGGTCTGACGGCTCAAACAGCTCCGGCTCCGCGGCGATCCTCAGCTCTGTCACCCTTGTGGCAATGGTTCGTCGGTCGCGGTGGTTTCGGGCTCTCCGTCAATGGTGGGCTCGGGCTTGAGCTCCGCACAGTGGGATGATGGTGGGCTGGGCTCTGGGTCCGGAGTGGAACTGGCGAGATCCTCCTCCGAACAGACAGTGAACGGGGATCCGTTTCTCACCAGTATCCACTCCACACCCACTCGAGGACCATCTTCGGAAGACGGTGCTGCTTATTGATGGGTCCTGTCTTCTGTCAGGGTTGCTACTTCGTTGGAGCAAGGAATGAGGAGAACATAGGAGAATTACAATAACAGTTTATTTAATCCAAACCACGGGGAACACAGGACAGGCAGGAACACACACGTAGCACATGGAGTTGACGTTTAAGACTCGACAAGGAAACATAGGGCAGACTACACTATAAATACACAACTCAACGAGGGAATAAATGAGTCACACCTGGGATCAATGAACACAATCAAACACAAGGGAAAACTAGGTCACGGAGCACATGGGAACAAAATCACACACAGTCAGTCCAGGGGCGTGACACCTTTTCTATTATTTATATATTATAGACTTTTTATTGTGCCCCTCTTGCCACCCCATTGTGGTGCCATCAGTGCATATCCTGCACCTTCATAAGTGGAATACAACAAGGCTCTGTACTAAGACTAATGTTATTTCCTTTATACCCTAGATTCTTTGGGTTGCTTTGTACAAAGTGTTACCACAATTTTGTTAAAGGTGACAGTCTTCACCACGCCTTGAGCTGTGTCCTAATACACTACCTTTTGTATTTGGAATGCTGAAAATATGCCTTCATTATACATTTACTGTAAACTGTAGTACTGGGTATATATTTGCTGTATACTATTTAACTCACCATGTTGTCAGTAAACTCAGTTCGTTACAGTAAATTATTATTTAGTCAGTTCGCAGAAAAGGAGTATGTCTGAATAATAACACCTGATTAAAAATAGCAAAAGGAAATGACAAAAATTAAAACAGTAATTCTTTAAGAATAATTCTTTATTTTATATTTTGCCATCAAGTTTAGATTTTCCCTCATAATGCGATTAAGGCAGTACTTGAAGCTAATGCAAACAGAATACTGTGATTATGTTAATGTGATCATGCTCATAATTAGAAAAACCCTACCCGTATTAAAATATGCAGAGTACTGACAAAGTGTGCATGTGCTAGTGCTGCAGATGGAAGGCATGTGATGTTCATCCACAGCTTTGAAAATATGCTGGGATAGAAAAAGTCAGATATTATGTAGAACATTTTAAAGCTCTTCTTTCAATCACTGATACCTAGGAGTGTTTACCACTCCTAACTTTAGAAACAGGGCCCAGTCAGGATTTGTATTATCATTAACATGGTCTGCCTGAAAAATAAATCTAAGACATGGCCAAACACTTACTGTAATATGCGTGTAATGAAATAAGAGATTAGCCTGCCAGCTGGCCAAAGATATGAAAACAAGATAGCATGCTAACACTAGGCACCCCAACTGGTTAATAAAACTGGTACTGTATAATATATTAATAAATATAAATTCACAGTCAGTAAACATGCACAAGAGAAAATATTTTTTTCCAAAGGTAAAATAGGCAACTGTACTATACTGTAGAATGCTATAATCTATACATGAAGAAAGACAAACTATGGAATCTTATTTCAGCCACGAAATAAAAAAAAATTAAAAAAGATAAATGTAACTCACAATGTTCTGATGTTTTTCTCACAACTCAGAATTCCAAGATATAACTTTTTGCTTTAAATTCTGTGGTTATATCTTCCAATTCTGTTTAAATCTCAGAATGCAACTTTTTATCTCAGAATTCTTACTTTTTTCTTACAATTCTGAGGAAAAAAACCCTCAGAAATGTGTATTTTGAGATAAAAAGTTGCTATTATCTTTTTTATTTTTGTTATTGTTGCTATTATCTTTTTTCATCCTGTGGTGGGAACGGGCTTCCATAACAAACACAGGGCAACACGAGAGAAAAGAAAGTAAAGGAGAGTGAGACTGCAAGGAAGAAGAGAGGCCAAAGAGACATGTGTTTAAAGAAGCATGCTGGGTAAATCTCCCATAACTAATTAAGACTCTCCGCAAAACAGATCAACAGAGACAGGGGTACTGTTACGCACTTACACCTATATACACCATGTACGTATGTGTGTGTGTGTGTGTGTGTGTGTGTGTGTGAGAGAGAGAGAGAGCGAGCAGATTTGCATGTGTTTCCCTGCTGGGCCACGAGGGAGTCTCATACTAATGGGCAATGGCAAACCAAAACACGCATCAGCATCAACCCACTAAGAAAATTAGGTTCTGAATTTTGATGTGTGAAATGTGAGTCTAATTAAGCATGAAAAGCTCATCAAACGGCAAGAGAATCCAGCACCTGATCTCTCCAACACACTCTGCCAAGCTCATCTTCATGCTCACAGACAATGCACAGCAGAAGTTCAGCTACTCCCATTCGTCTATAAATCTGTTATTTCTTTGTTTAACCAGAACAGGTATCATTTATCCTGTCAACACACACTGAACTTAACTAAATGATAGAAGAGAGAGGAAGGGTGCTTTGTTTGTGCCCAGCTTCAGTTGGTTTAAAATATTTATGCAACACAAAAGACTGTTGCTTTCACCAACAGAGACTGAATAAGGCAGAGAGATTGGCCAGAGCTCTAGCTGAGACAGCACTTAACAGTTAATTTCTTCCGGTCAGTGCTGACACACGGTTGACGGACATACTATTAAAATATTATTAATGGGGACTAGAGCATGAAAACTTCAAAAAAAAGGATGCAAAAGCATCCTAAAAAAATCATTAAAGTGGTCCATATGACCTAATATGCTATTTTCCAATTGTTCTTTATACCTATGTGTTATTATACCTATGTGTGACAAACAGACTGAAATTTAAGTCATTATTCACTCATAATGTTCACCTCTACAGTTTATGAAAAGTCTGTAAAAATAGGGCACAAGTTAATATGAAGGAATTTTCCATATCGATTTTTCACAGGTGTTTTACCCATTTTTTTAACCCATTGCATTGTGTTGTATTTTAGGGTTAAATGAAATTATCAGTAACTTTTACATTTTTATACTGTTTTACATTTTTATACTGATTTTATCCATTCATTCATTCATTCATTCATTCATTTATTTATTTATTTATTTATTTCAGTGTGGTAGACTGTTAACTGGAGTCAGTGGGATAAACTTGAGAATAGAGTCAATCTGATAGAATCAATGTGATTTGTGAACAAATAGTTTAGAAGGGTTTTTAGAACCAGATCAGTCTTGAACAATAATTAAAATATCAAAAGAATTATCTTCTTCTGAAGAATATCAGAAGATTCCTTTGAAATCTCAAAATACAGATTCAGTGACAAATCTAACATAACTATTTTGCTCAAGAACTTTGTAATGAATGTGCCATAGAGAGCTTGGGCTAAATTTTTAGTAAATTATGATTTTAAATTCAGTCTGTTTTTAACCTAAAACTACTTCTTCAGAAGAACACTTGGAATACAGCACACAAGTTGTTTGCACCAGTTTTATAATACATATGAGTCACTTTAGAAGCTTGAAAGTTCAGTCATTGGAATTGGAATTAGATTCTTCAAAATATCTCCTTCTGTGATTCACAGAAGAAAGTCATACTATTTTGAAGCAACATAATATTCGATACATTTTGACAGATTATTTATGTTTGAGTGAATTATCACTTAAACTCCCTATTATTACATATGATGAGTTTCTTCACTGTTGTTCCAAACCTAATGATGCTTTCTCAAAAAAAAAAAAAAAAAAAAAAAGGAAAGGAAAGGGAGACAATTTTAGTTAACGCACAGCTCACCATATTCCCTAATTTCTGCACAGTTAATTAAACATAAAAATCAAGGCTGCAGTCGATCCTCATAAATTTGGCCTGCAGGGCAGCAGACAGTTGTCTTCACCACAGTCCATCCTCGCGTGAGATTATACAACAAGATTAAATGAGAAAGAGAGAGACCAACAAAGCAAGCGCAGCAGAAAGACATGTATACACTCCAACACATTTATTACACATTTATGAAATGTCTGTTTAAATTGTCGATAAGAACTCAAGTGGCTAATGATAGAGGGAA
This sequence comes from Sinocyclocheilus anshuiensis, assembly GCF_001515605.1. NCBI lineage: Eukaryota > Metazoa > Chordata > Actinopteri > Cypriniformes > Cyprinidae > Sinocyclocheilus > Sinocyclocheilus anshuiensis. Next base: position 91,597 of record NW_015536800.1, on the reverse strand, counting down.
GTTGATGAGAGGTGGGGGTCAGGAGAACTGATTCGAGAACGCCTGTCATAAAGCATTAAATTTCATTAAAGTGAACCACAGTCCATCCTCGCGTGAGATTATACAACAAGATTAAATGAGAAAGAGAGAGACCAACAAAGCAAGCGCAGCAGAAAGACATGTATACACTCCAACACATTTATTACACATTTATGAAATGTCTGTTTAAATTGTCGATAAGAACTCAAGTGGCTAATGATAGAGGGAAGTTGATGAGAGGTGGGGGTCAGGAGAACTGATTCGAGAACGCCTGTCATAAAGAATTAAATTTCACAGAGTGACTGTGTGCATGTACATATGCTGCAGTGACCAGGTGCAGCAAGTGGGTCTGGAAAAAGTGACACAAGGGTGAAGGTTTGTGTTGTGAATATATGAATGTGTCGTACAGAGTGCAGGCAGAGTTACTGTAAAGGCATAGTTTACCCAAAAATGAAAAGTCTGTCATCATTTTTGTCCATTCAATAGCCGCTTTTGACAGGCCAGTGCAAGCCAGAAGTTATTTCAAAGGCTTGCTGGTGTCCGAAAGTGAGTTTTCATCTAAAAATTGTTTAAAATGTCTTAAATGTTGAGGTTAGCTGGTAGCCTGATATGAAAACATTAGAAATTAGCAGCAAGCTTTTTTTAGCCTGGAAACAAGGAAAAGTCAGTGTTTTGGACCCCATGGACAAAGTTTTCATTTTGGGGTGAACTAGTCCTTTAACATCAGTAGCATTGGTCTTAATGCAGTCCTACTGCATAAATGTGGACTTTTTATAAACATGTACTAAAACACAAAGCATTTTAACATCTACACCCCTAAGAAGTTTATTCTTTGAGAGCAAATGTTTTAAATACCAGAGCATTGGGCAGAATTTAAGTTTGCGTGTTTTCTGTTCATACTACTCGTGCTTTACTGCTTAGCCAGCTGTGATTATGTTCATATAAAGGCAGGTGGAAAGGAGAGAAAGCCCTCCAAGGAGACCTGAGCACAGTGTGTGTGTGTGTACTGGAGGATGAAGGGATGTGGATTCTGGCAAGGGATGCATTAACTCTAGTGGGTATCATGCTGGCATTTCTAGAAGGTTCTTTTCAATCTACGAAACAATATAAGTCTTTTAGATTGCTATCTTAAGCTGATGTTTTACTGTCTTCATTGGAAACATTATTCATGCTCTTTAGCACAATATCAGCTGTAGATGATTCATAAACATAGAATTCAATCTAAAAGGTCACCTTTCTTGACACAACTGAGCTTTAATAGGAGGTTATGTAAGTAAAATCCTTTATGTAAGAGTTAGTGATTGTTGTAAGCTTACTTTTATCCAACTCTTTGACAAGTGCTGAGAATAGGGAGGATGAGAAAGCAAGAAAATCTTATGTGGGGTTAAGGGCAAAATCTAAGTATTGGATGCATATGAGAGTGCAGCTTAGGAGAACAAACTGGATGCAACATTTGGACAAGATTTGGACATCATCCATAGAAAAGTTGGACATTTGGACACCATCCATAGGATGTAATCATTAGACCTTTGGCAATGCCTGACAATTTACACTTAATCACAATAAATTGCCTGTGAGTGAATGACACATCTTTTTAGCCAAGCATTAACATAATGTATCTCATAACTTTGTACTTCGGCTATATCTGATCAAATGCACATTATCATTCTTTTGCTTGGGTTGGAACACATCATCTTTGCTTGGTTGGAACAGCAGCTACAAATCTGACTCCTATGAATTGAATTGAATTGAATTGAATGAGTGAATGTGTGTATATGTGAGCCCTCTGGTGGACTGGCCATCCATCCAGGTTGCTGGAATAGGCTCCAACATCCCTGCAAACATAGCTGCAAATTTAAGTTAGTAGTAGGTTAGTATTCACTGGCCACTTTAGGCACATCTGTTTGACTGCTTGTTAACGCAAATGTCTAATCAGCCAATCACATGACAGCAACTCAATGCATTTATGTAGACGAGGTCAAGAAGATCTGCTGAAGTTCAAATTGAGCATCAAAATGGGAAATAATGGTGATGTAAGTGACTTTAGTATGGCGGTTGGTGCCAGAGAGGCTGGGGATATTCCAGAAAGCAGGCTGTGTGACATACCCAGGTATGTTTAAGGGTAAGTAAGCTGATAATCTCAGCTTTCTGTTCCAAAAACAGAGGTAACTTTCAGGTTATGTAAGTATAGCAACTTATTCTCTGAACATCACCTGTTCCGGAGCAGGTTAGGTTAGGTGGCGATATGCACTAAGTATGTAAATGGCTTTTTAATAGCGTCCGTTTCCATAGTGACTCGTTGATTCGTCGCTTTGTTGATAATGTCTTGTGCATTATCCCTGAACATATTCTGAGTTGACTGAACTTACTCCCGGACGTGTTTTTGGAACCAGCATACCTCAAGTAAGCAAGGTTTAGGTTAATCAACTGAGAGTTCAGGGTATATGTGACCCTGGACCACAAAACAAGTCATAAGGATCAATTTTTTTTTATTTTGGCCGAGATACAACTATTTGAATATCTGGAATCTGAGGGTGCAAAAAAAATCTAAATATTGAGAAAATCGCCTTTAAAGTTGTCCGAAATTAAGTACTTTGCAATGCATATTACTAATCAAAAATTAAGTTTTGATATATTTACAGTAGGAAATTTACAAAATATCTTCATTGAACATGATCTTTAGCTACTTAATATCCTAATAATTTTTGGCATAAAAGAAAAATGGATAATTTTGTCCCACATATTGTTGGCTATTGCTACAAATATACCCATGTGACTTATGACTGGTTTTGTGGTCCAGGGTCACATTTGTGATGGTAAATTAACTTAGCTTTCTGGAATACCCCCCAGGTCTGATTATTTCAGAAACTGCTGATTTACTGGGATTTTCACATACAATCATCTCTAGAGTTTACAGAGAATGGTTTGAAAAAGATAAAATATTGAGTGTGCGGTGGTTCTGTGGGTGAAAATGCCTTGTTGATGCCAGAGGTCAGAGGAGAATGGCCAGACTGATTCAAACTTGATAGAACGACAACAGTAACTCAAATAACCACTCGTTACAACCAAGTAAGGTACTAAGGTACAAATACGGTGCACTCAATGCGCACTGACTGGTCCAGCCTGAAATGTAATTTTTTAATGCCATTTTGGCAAAAGTAACATTTATAGGACGGTTCATGCCAGATTCTGCTGATGATTTGAAATACGTTATTTAATTGGGTCCCATTATGCTTTTTCACTTTTTTAATTTTAGTCAGTGTGTAGTGTGTATGTTTGGGCATAAAAAAGATCT
>NW_015536800.1:87630-88046 GCF_001515605.1 Sinocyclocheilus anshuiensis | reverse complement strand
GGTTTCCGGGCTTTGTGATATCACAAAGCGGCCCATTAGAATATCATTAAAAATAATTCCCGCCTACAGAAATTCAAATGGTTGGGGGATGGGGAGGGGCGAGGTTCTGGTTAGAACGCTTGGATGAGTGAGTGCATCAAACGAGACGACGAAGAAGAAGCGCTGCTGCAGAGTTAGTGCATCAGAGAAAACGAAGAAGAAGAGCTGCTGTGCTGTAGCGTAAAATTTTCGGCATGTCTAGAACAATTCTTACAAGTACAACACCACGTAGCTGGGCGCCGCGGACAGACACCGAATGGCGCCGCCGGTGTGCCTACACTCATAGAAAATAATGTATTTGAATTTTAAAGACGTGGCGCGACGCTGCGCTTCTCGTCCGGTGTGCGACCGCCTGAAACGCTGTTTTTTTCACCTCC
>NW_015536800.1:80704-87161 GCF_001515605.1 Sinocyclocheilus anshuiensis | reverse complement strand
ACACCCCCAAAACAAAATCAAGACTTTGTAAAAGAGCATAATAGGACCCCTTTAAACATGAGTGCGGCAAGCAGTTTTTGAGATTTCAGGATTTCAACATTCTCCAAGTAGATAGGACTTGGTTTTGGATGCCCGAAAAAGCTGCCTGGAGGCATTGCAAATAGCATTGCTGAGTGAACAGACTTTTCTTGATAGGGGCTTTGCCCAAATGTCTTTGCATTGCAATTCAATAAATTCCTCATCTTTTTATTCCAATTCAGCATAGTAACAGAATAGCAGTATTCAACTCTACTTATTTTATAAAATGTTGCAGTGATTTTTTATAAATGATTTATTCATGCACATCATCATAATTATTGTTGTTTATATATTTTTTAAAGTACACTTACAATCCTTAATCAAAAACATTAATGAGCCTGTGTCCTCACAACAACATCTCTTCCCTAATGACATGTATACTAGCCTAGTTTCAATCCTTCCCCACCAGCAACTCAACAATTACATAAAATGACTACAGCAATTAAAAATCAATAACAATCCAATCAATTCCCAGTGGACAAAATCAAGTCCCACCCACCTTTTTTTTTCTCATTCAAGTAGCCATTTCACTCTGCAGTTTGTCCAGAGTGGGCTGGGCTCTGGGTCCGGTGTGGGGCTGGTGTCGTCTGTGATGTCCACAGTCAGAGGCTGTCCACAGGACACCAGCGCCCACTCCACAAAGGTGACGAAATTCCCCCGAGGACCATCTCCGCAGTTTGTCTTTCAAAAAAGTAATCAGTGAATGATTTGTAGTTTTCAGTAATTCTATATACTAGTACAAATGCTGTTAGTTCAACTGGAGGGTGACTGCGAGAACCTCTCCATCATTACATCCTTTAGATTTAGATTGTTACTATATTGTGCATCACTTTAGACAAAATGGGGTGACAATGAACAACATGAACTGTACAAACATAAATAAGTAAACAAGCAGAATGGGCATTGCTCATACACATACAGTCTGTGGAGGGACATGTAATCTGCACTGCGTGATGAGACGATTTTCTGCTCCAGTTGCTGCAAAGGCACAAAGTGCAGCAGTGTGGCTGCATTAAAGACACACACTCTGTGTCACGGTGTGGTGTGGGAGAGAAGCACGTAAACGAGGAAGATACAATAAACAGTCTTTAATACTTCACAGAAGGGAAATCCACAGCAGGGTAACAGCAAACACACACCAGGGTAATTCAGATGTATTCCATAGATGAGACCGGACAACCAAACACTGAACAGACTGCAACTTACATGGGGAACGTAAATGGGGATAATTGACACGAAACACCTGAACATGATGACACAATCAAGGGGAGACAGAAACTGGGTCAAAGAATACAGGGGATGAAAATGAAAACAAACACAAAAGTCCATAAAGTGTGACATTTCGCCTCCCTCCCAGAAGACGCGACCCCTTGCCATAGAGAAGGAAGGAGAAGGAGGGATGGCAAAAGATTGGTACAAACAGACAGGAGGAGGTTCAGGAGGTGGCCGGATGACTGGGAGGAGGACGATAAACAGAGTCCAGGGTGGTGATGATGGAGGGAGGAGCCAGGGTGACGACAAGAGGGAACCGGAGCAGGAGGAGGAGCCAGGCGGGACCCAGGCCACAGCCATGATGGCGGCCCATGGTGAAGCCGACGGAGGGAGGAGCCATGGTGGAGGAAGGGCTAACAACTCCAGGGGGCCGACCGACGGCGGCGGAGCAGGTGGTGGAGGAGCCCGAGGCGGAGACGGAGAGCCAATGAGCCAGGGCAACAGCGAGGATCCAGAGGGCCAAGGCGGAGCCGGAGCGACTGAGGACCAAGGTGGAGCCGGGGTGAAGGAGGAGCCTGACAGAGCCAGAGGGCCGGAGGGATGAGGTGGTGCCGGAGGAGTGGAGTCCCAAGGCGGTGGATGGTCGACGACACACCAAGGCGGAGCCGGAGGGACGAGGGAGCCCGGTGGAGCTGGTTGACTGATGGGCCACGGTGGAGAGGAGGGAGCTAGGAGCCATGGTGGAGCCGCTGGGTCGAAGGGCCGAGGCAGAATCCAGGACTCAGAGGCTGGAGGCGGAGACAAGGGATCCTCCAGCCACGACGCCGATGGAGAGTGGCAGACCCACGGCGAATCCAGCGCACAGATGGTGGGCTGAGGGTGAGCAGAGGGGCTGACAGGGGAGGGTGGGTGGGTGGGAATTTATGAGCGACAGTCTCTTTAGGGATGGTGTGTGCTGCCCACACACACCATATCACGACTCCCAATACTGGGAGTGCGGTTGATAGGGGAATGACATCCATGGTTGTTTTAAGATTGGCGGACTGTTCAGGGCAAATAGATAATTCTGGGCAGGCACATTTGTCAGGGCAGACAAATGATTCAGGGCAGGCAGAGAGTTCATATGAAGGCAGGAGAAGAGGGGGCATGTCTGCATATATGTCCCCAGAACATTCCATATAGCGCGGCTCACCCTCAGCTATGATGCAGGGGGCGGAGCTTCCCTCCGCACTCTCGCTGTTCATAGCGCTCTCCACCGTGGCGAGCTCTGTTGCCGGCTCTCGCACCTGATCTGACGTTGCGGGCTCTGGCGCCGCGGCGATCCTCAGCTCTGTCGCTGTCAATGGCGATGGCTCGTCGGTCGTGGCGGGCTCTGGCTCTCCGTCAGCGGTGGACTCAGGCTTTGGCTCCACGCAGCGGGGAGATGGTGGGCTGGGCTCTGGGTCCGGAGTGGGGCTGGTGTCGTCCATGATGTCCACAGTCAGAGGCGGTCCACAGGACACCAGCACCCACTCCACAAAGGCAGCGAAATTCCCCTGAGGACCATCTCCGGACAACCTCGCTCTGCACTCGTCGTTCAGGCTGGTCTTGTAGAAAGTGCAGAGGCAGTAGTCCGGGTAGTGGGTAAGGTTGGCGATTTCCACAAATAGTTTTGTATGATCCTCGAGGGAAAGGCTCCTCTGCTCCAGCAGGAGGAGGAAGACGGCAGGATCAATCATAATTAACAAAACAAAAACACCAAAACGAATAAAACAAAACGCTGGGGAACACGCCGCTTAACTTTTGTAGGGTCCGGTCTTCTGTCACGCTGTGGTGCGGAAGACAAGCACGTAAACTAGGAAGATACAATAAACAGTCTTTAATACTTCACAGAAGGGTAATCCACAGCAGGGTAACAGCAAACACACACACCAGGGTAATTCAGACGTATTCCATAGACGAGACCGGACAACCAAACACTGAACAGACTGCAACTTATATGGGGAACGTAAATGAGGATAATTGACACGAAACACCTGAACATGATGACACAATCAAGGGGAGACAGAAACTAGGTCAAAGAATACGAGGGATGAAAATGAAAACAAAACAAAAGTCCATAAAGTGTGACACTCTGCTCCCGCCACACCACGACTAGTGTCCCGAACACAGAACGCTCACATATGGTCACTTACCAGCTCACACTGAGGTCAGTGCAAGATGTTCACACTCAAACTGCTTTAGTAATGGACTGTATAAGAATATGGAAGAATTTATGATGAAAGCTTTTAACATTTCTGATTTTTTTTAACAATAGGCACCAGCCTTACAGTTTATTCATAATTATTGTTAATCCACTCAGGATATTTACTGATGTAACAATGATTAGTCATAGGATAGGTATGTCTTGATGCAGAACACTAGGATTATGTAAGTAATGTTTAAAGGTCAGTGAATGAGCTAACACTGTGTTTCTACTTATTTATTTATTTATTGAAAGTGTTATGTACATTTCAAACGTTTAAATTAAAGCTTAAATAGCTATATAATAATAAAGTTGCAATTGTCAGTTATAAAGTCACACTGTGAAAAATACATGAGAACAGAGATAAGTATATTATTGGACAAGTATATCTATATATTTTCTATTATTGGGTTTTGGTAAGATTTGATCAAAACAGATCAATACAGTAAAAACAGTAATATTGTTAAATGATTAGAATCTAAAATAACTGTTTTCTATTTTAATATATTTCAAAACTTAATTTATTCCTGTGATGGCAAAGCTGAATTTTCAGCAGACATTAGTCCAGTCTTTAGTCAAATCATTATAACATGCTGATTTGTTGCTCAAAAACATTTCTTATTATTGTCATTATTATGTCAATGTTGCAAACTTATTTTTTTTAAGTTTATGTAGGATTTTTTGATGATTAGAAATTTCAAAAGAACAGTTCAAACTGTTCTTTTTTTGTAACAACGTAAAAGTAATTACGGTCACTTTTGATTAATTTAATGCATCTTTGCCGAATAAAAGAAGTAAAAATGTATTAATTTCGTTCCCATTTTTTCCCTAAATGAATTGTTGGAATTAAAACTTGTTTTGATAGAAAATATTCCAAACAACTGATATGCATTAGTAGGCAATAGTATGTACTATTCAGTTCTCTGTGTTCCAGAGTCACACGGTTTTAGAGATTCAGAGATAATTAGGAAACAACTGCATTGCAAATTGCTGTGAATCATAAAACCCAGTTAAGGGATTCAGTTTGTGATTCTGCAGGACAGCAGTGAATAATAGTCATGAATAGTGCATAAAAGATATAACAAAGGCATAAGATATAAGTAAAGCCATTGCAGAAACTGGAAAAAGGTACCAAACAATTACCAAGTGTTTGGAAACCCCACTGAGCACCTGTTGATGCAACCGTCAGGAAATGTAAGTTACATGAAACAAAACAAATGCTGCCTAGAAAAGGTCAACCTTCAAAACTTTTCACGATCAAAGAAAGACACATGTGAGAGACACAGCCACAGATGATTGTTTTGAAGGAGTTACAGAGTTCAATATCAGAGATCTGAAGTTGCACCAGTAAACCACATAAATCTCCCTACTAGGCTTTATATAGAGATGCCACAGTTCCATGTGACACTAAATCACATGGTGTTTGTCAAAAAGCTTAGTAATGACCTAGTTCCAAGATGGGAAATATTGGGTAATCAGGTGAGAGCATTTTAAAGCTTTTATAGGCACAAATCTATGTGTAAAATGCCATATGCCCGTCAATGGTAGTGGTAGCATCGATCTTTAGAGCTGCTTTTCAAGGACTGTGTTATTAAAACAGGTAAAAAAAAAAAAATTCTGCTTCAGTTATGCAAAGCTTGGGAGTAACTCTGTCACCTGGATTAAAGCTCATTCAATAATAATTGTACAAGTTGAGTAGTTATTCTACTGCACTCGAGTACTTACTATATGTTATATATTAGATATTTTAATGTTTTTGAAAGTCTCTTAGTTGATCAAAAATATAGTAAAAGAGTACTATTGTGAAAAATGATTACACATTTTAAAAAGGTTTCTATTTTAATATATATTTTTTAAAAATAAGTTATTTATTCCTGTGATTGAAAAGCTGAATTTTCAGCAGCCATTACTCCAGTCTTTAGTGTCACACGATCCATCAGAAGAAACCATTCTAATATGTTGATTTGCTGCTCAAGAAACATTTCTTATTATCATCACAGTTGGAAATAATTGTTAAAAGCAGACAATTGTCTGCTGTTGAAATTGTTGTTAAGCAAACATTGTTCTGCTTAATGTTTTTATGGAAGCCATGGTACATTTTGAGCAATTTAATTCCATCTTGCAGAATAAAAGTATTCATATATTTTAAAAAAGAAAAAAAAATCCTACTGACCTGAGTTTGAACAGTTGTGTACATGTACAGAAAAAAGTTATTAAATTAAATTTCAGAAATTCACAGAAAGATTCACAATAGGTGCACATGCACATATATTCGTTTTTATCCTTGTACTAATTTTGATTAATTCTGACATTCCAATGACTGCAGTTAGTAATTTGTATTAACAATAATATTTTTTTTTTAAATGCTGCCTTCACAGACAGTATACAGAGATATTAAGTCACATTCTGCTACTGAGGTGCCTCAGGTGTTTGAAGGCAGCATGAAACTATCTTAAACTGCTTATGATATCCCACTGACTGAATGACAAAATATGTAAAACTGCAAATACAGACAAATACAAAGAAAGCTTATATAATAATAATTGGTAGCTTACATAAAATAATTAGTTCCACATTAAATTATTAATTTTGAATTTCAAGTGCTTATCTTGAGTGCTTTGAAACAAAAAAAATATACATATACAGAATAATATTTTAATGAAGTATTTGCATTTCAGTAAAAGAGACTTTTAGTAAAACTTAAATATCTGAATACTTTTGCATGGTGCAACTTTGATGTTTTTGCATTTAGACTTGTTCTGTGTTCTGAATGTTACACATACTGTACATGGCTCTGATGCACGCGCACACACACACACACACACACACACACACATCTGGTTTGCTATCCTTGTGGGGACTCTCCATAGGCGTAATGCTTTTTCTACTGTTCAGACCGCATTTTCTATCGCCCTACACCAACCCTACACCTAAACCTACCCC
>NW_015536800.1:63975-80466 GCF_001515605.1 Sinocyclocheilus anshuiensis | reverse complement strand
TGACACGAGTCCCCATGTGTGTATTCAGGTTTAAGTCCCCACCAGAATAGAAAAACAGGTACACACACACACACACAGCTGCAGGGCACAGTGAGTAGGTTAGAAGGATTAAAAAGAAAGGGTGTTTGAGGGAGTTACTTTCATTAGATTCACCCTGTGGGCAGATGAATTGTGCTGCATAGCTCCTCAAAATAGTTTGCTGTGTGTTTTGTGTCAATGTGTTAGTGTGTGTGGGGAGCTGAATAAGGCCTCTGTAGCTGAACTTTGTGAATGTCAATAATTCTTTGATTTAACTATCAATAGCAGCGGGACTTGTTCAGTAAAAATAGACACGGAAAGCTTTATCATAGCAAAAAAGACAGCTCAGTCAACTGAGCTAATCTTGTAGAGTTACCAAGAAATTACAAGCTTTGTTCATTTTGTCATTTGTTGTGTAAAGTTTTTAAGTGATGATGGCTTGTATATGGAAGCCTGGGGCTAGTTGTCACTTTTTACTGCAATTAATATTTCCCTGTACTTTTTACTGATCATTTCAAAGTTACTGAGTTACTGTTAAGAAAAAAAGACAAGATTTATCGAGCATATGTTGACATGTTGTCAGAGGTGGACAGTAACGAAGTACATTTACTTGAGTACTGTACTTAAATACACTTTTTGTGTATCTGTACTTTACTTGAGTGTATTTTTTTCTGGAAACTAGGACTTTAACTTCACTACATTTCAAAGACAAATATTGTACTACATTTCTACATTTCTACATTACCTATATTACTGTCCTCGAAATAGAATGTTGTTACTATGTAGCAGCTTTGAAAGTCAGTGCGGTGATTTTTTTTCTTTTCTAAATTGTGACTTTGTTTGACAAAGTAATCATCAGTGACTAACTTATCAGTAATCTCTCTTGTATTGCTACATGAAATGATTTCCACCATTTTTTGAACACTGACCAGTTGCAAATGTGATGTTTATTTACAACAATTCAGTAATAAGAAGACAATATTGTCTGTTTTGCAAAACTGTAAATGAAAATATTACCTATAAAGCCACAGAAGAACAGAAGTGTGTCTCTTAACTAGGTGGTTGACTTGAAGCCGCACTGCACAGACCGTTCTGTATGACATCAAAGTACCGCAAGAGCGATTAGAGAGCATTTTTGAATGCTTTTTCAGATTTTGAATTTTTATGTTTTTGTTTTTGCGTTAATTATATGGCAAATCTTAATTAAATTAAAATGCATAAATTTGACAGTAATGCGATTTTAAAACATTTACAGTTTCACAGTATATGGTAAGATATTTAGAACTATATATATGATAAAAACAGTGTGTGTTTGTTACAAGTAGTTATAAATCCCGAAGTCTTGTGTATTGCTTTACACCGCATTTCTACATTAGTATGCAGCTGGCCACTACATACTACTAGCTCATATTTGACTGTTTTAGTGCACTGATAAGACAGAATTAGGACACCAGAGATAGATACCCTTGGCCTAAATATTTTTGTTCGTATAGAGATACAGGTAGATACTATTTTCAAAATAACCTAGGACTGTATTTAGTTTTTCATAAAGTGCACTTTTACGGAGACTGCAGTAATATAAGCAGTAGGCAGTATAAGCAGTAATATAATTACATAGGGTATATTAAACATTGACTGTTATAAACAGAAGATTGCGACAGCCTCTCCACATCATAATACAGTTTTGTTTATTCACCTCTGACCTTTCCTGATGCCAGTTTCTCTTCAGTAAACAATACAATTACAGTTCTATTAAATCTTGTTTATACTTTCCGTTCTGCTTTCTTCTGCACTAATATTTTACACCAGCTTTATAGTATATTGTACACAACGATAGTGGGTCCGTTGGTTTTAAATATATATATTTTTTTTCTTCTAGCTATACATGACAGCTTTGAGACGAGCCTATCTCTGTATTCACAGGAAGGATATCTGTGCTGTCAAGTTCTCAACCTCTTGCCTGATGATTGCAGCATTGACTAATATTGACAGAACAAAACTATAGCTCTTTTACACCTGCTTTTAAAAGAGAGCTTTATTAAAATGCCAATCACTTGGACAATAGACATATAAAAAAGACTAACCTGCAGTGCAGCCATGTAATAAATCACTGTTCTGTCTCCCACCGCAGGTCACTCAAACACAACACAGTAAACAGTAAGTTTAGAGCCCTGTTATCACAAGGGCGCACTACTGAGCTTGTAGGTGGCATTTAAAAGGCTGTTAGTCTCTTAGAGAGGTTGCAAGGGGCATGTGACTCATCATTAACGTGCCGCTAATGAACAAAGTGCTCGATGGCCAGATAAAAGCACTGTGATTGTGCAGTGAGCACAATGCTCATTGCTAGAGCTGAGCAGCACTGGTTTAACAGCAGGGGGAGGACGAGATAAAACTGAGACTCAAAGAGAGAAAACAGACACTCTATCTTTCGCTCTCTCTCTCTCTCTCTCTCTCTATATATATATATAGTGTGAAATTAGTTAAAAGCTTTTCACATCAAATAAACTTGATATTGTCATAATTTTTTAAAAATATTTTTATAATAAATTATATAAATGACATCATTTTTGTATTAAACATTCAAGCAACATGTAAAAAGTAGGTAAAAGTTTGTTTTTATAAAAAACGCATTAATATAAAGGATGCGATAGATAGATAGATAGATAGATAGATAGATAGATAGATAGATAGATAGATAGGTGTGTGTGTGTGTGTGTGTGTGTGTGTGTATACTTGTTTATGCTACATTGTGGGGACTAAATGTCCCCAAAAGGATAGTAAAACCTGAAAATTTTGACATTGTGGAAACGAGGGGGGAAAAAAATAGTAAAAATAGTAAATGGCGTTTGTAAATGATGGTTGTAATAAAACAAAATATATTTTATAATACTATTTTTAAATAATGTATTTGTATTAAATATTGGTAAATCTCTATGTAAAAAGTGGTAAAAAGGTTTGTTTTGATAAAAAAATAATGTACATATAAAGGCAGCTAGAGGCCAAAGACCTAAAATATATAATAAAACATATTACATTTTATTTACATTTACATTTAGTCATTTAGCAGATGCTTTTATCCGAAGCGACTTACAAATGAGAGAAAAAAAAACATAAATTATATATTATAAAAAAAATATTTTGTATAATATTTATATTAAATATTGATACAGTAACATGTACATACATGTAACGCATGAAACATATAAAAATTTGCTATATACATTAAAAATATCACATCAAATGACCTCAAATTTGGCCTTTTGTCAGTGACCTTATGAATCATGACAATTTAACAGTCTATAATGACAAAGAAGCAATTTGCAACATAAGGGCCTTTAAAGGGATACTCCACCCCAAAATGAAAATTTTGTCATTAATCACTTGCCCCCATGTCGTTCCAAACCCCTAAAAGCTTCGTTCGACACAATTTAAGATATTTTGGATGAAAACCGGGAGGCTTGTGACTGTCCGATTGACTGCCAAGTAAATTACACTGTCAAGGTCCAGAAAAGTATGAAAGACATCGTCAGAATAGTCCATCTGCCATCAGTGGTTCAACCGTAACGTTATGAAGCGATGAGAATACTTTTTTGTAAGCGAAGAAAACAAAAATAACGACTTTATTCAACAATTTGTCTCCTCTGTGTCTCTCTGCATCACTGTAGCGCCATTTTGGAGAATATCCGCTGAACGCAAGAGGCGTACGCTATTCTGTGTCAGCCGCGACACAAGGATACGTTTTCTACGTGTATTTACACTTTGATTTGAATGAAAACAGCGCATCCGTGCAGCGCGGCTGACACAGAAGAGCGTACGTTGCTTGTATATCCCTTTAATGGCCCCTTAAGTAAAGGACTTTATCCCCATGAGGACCTTTACCCCGTTGTACCCTACTCCCCTATAATTTTAACAAAACCATAATGTAACAACCCTAACATCACAGCTGTTCAAATGCTTTCTGAATAGCACCCTAATCAAAGAGTTTTATGATGATAAAGTACTGGTTTATGAGGGGTTTTCTTGCTAGTAAAACAAAAGCTGCTGTGTGGCTTGGATAAGTGTAATCTAACAGAAGCTCTGCACACTAGAATGAATTATTGAGTGATAGCCTCTTCCCTTTACTTCCATTTGACTTGACTGAGACACGTGTGAGTGAATGTGCACACAAGTTTGCATGAGCATATACTCTCTTCCTCAAGTATTCTTGCTGACCATAAACAAATATACACATAAACAAATTATTTTATGTTTCCTTTCTAACTCAAATAGGAATGAATGACATATGTATGTGTGTTTGTGCTTGTTTGTGTTGGACTGTGAACCCTTTACACTAAACACACAAGAGGTTGCAGCAGATGAACCATCCAAAAATCACACCTGGTGCCCTTTTATACCTCATGTCTGCCAATAGCTAATATTCTTCCCCCTGTAATATTTCAGAAATTACTTCAGTGATGAGTACACTGCTTTTAGAAAGAGTGTTCGCATTGATTTATCTGTAAAACATATCCTTGTTAAAGCCTTCTGAGAGATCCATTAGACATTTAAAAGCTCGCTATCCCTCCAGTGTGCCTCTATGTGTGTGTGGAAAGCAACGAACATTCCTCAGCTCTGTACTTTGTACATTAGAAAAAAAAGAGAAATAAATTACAGCATAAACACAATAGACAGTGGGAGTACAAGGAGCAGCTGGTGAACAGGTGACATTCAAAAGTTTGAGTTTGTCCTACACAAGCTCAAATACATAGATCAGTGCAGCATTTTGTGCTCTGTGAGTTGAAATGAGGTGATGTCCTTGAAAGACCAGCAGTGACAAGATAAAAACCAAGCCAGTCAGTCAAGCTTAGGAAATGATTCTGCACGCCTGATCAAAACAGGGAAGAGAGAGGATTTTATTATGTAGTTTGCAGAGAAAGTGAGACAGAGTGAATGAAACGCCTCACTGCTAATGTAATTGACAGGCTGTCCTTAGAGATCCCTAAAACTCCCCAAAAAAATCTGACTTCTTATCATGTGCCACTCCTTGAAAATATCACAGATAAAATGGGGATTAAAGAAATGACAGCTCTTACTTAGCAAATAAAAGTGCTCCACTTTTTAAACCTCTTTCCATTTGATGGAAAAAAATGTTTATTATTCAAAAATTTTTCAAAAATAGATACAGCATCTTGATTGTCTACCTCCCTTGGAGTAATCCCAATGGACCACAATGTAGGTTAAACCTGTAAACACACACACACACACACACACACGCACGCACACACACACACACACTATGTAACTAAATGAGGACTTGCTGCAGACTTGATAATGTTTAGCATTTTTAGAAACAAAAAATAAAAAATGAAATAAAAATGTACTTTATTTATGAATCATTTAACCTTTAAGGACATCCCTGGAAATCCCCTAAGCAAGGTTTGTCAGATTTAGCTCTAGCAACAATTTTGTCCCCGAAGCATATCTAACTAACATACAGTTCCTTAGACAGACACATACTACAAATAGGTCAGTCCACTATGAACCAACCTGACAGCAGCAGAATCTGCGTTTGAGTTATGAAGGTACGGTGTTGCTGTAGGAAGCACTATGATTGGGTCTCTGGTGTTGAATGTCATAGCATGATCACTAGCCTTGAGTTTGGCATTAATAAGAATCCCAGGTCTCTCACTATGAGATGGCATGATTTAATCATCTTGACCGAGGACTATAAAAAAATGCAGAGGCACAGCAGGTATAGAAAACCTTCTTCCTATAGGGATGCTCATACACAGTATACTGTATGTCCTGTTCTGCTATTCCTCGTCATGGTCATGTGTCGTGTTGAGTTTTAGTGGCTGCTGTCCTTGGTGTTGAACGACTGCCTTTAATAAAGTGACTCAAGTGTATGCTCCTCTACAAAGGAAACAAAGTCAGTCTCTGCTGAAAAAAACACTAGAACTACAATTTAAAACATCAGGTTCAATGTCAACTCAAACAAGCTCAGGGTAAACCCTAGAGCTCAGTTAACTGAATGTCAAATGCTATAGGTGCTGAATGCTGCATAAAACAATCTTAATCAAATAAATTGTTTCAGGTTTGGAAGTTGCATTGTAAAAATTATAATACTATAAACTATCCAAGCTATAACTATAAACAGACTATAAAAACCTATTAATTTATTGTTCCCTTACTATATACAGGAAAAACTTTATAGTTCTAACCTTAGATTTCATGTAATTTTATAGTAAAATATTATTAAATGACATTGCCAGAATTCCCTGTGATATTTATTTAACATTTTGTGGCATTTTGTTGACATAACTGTGCTTCTTTAAAGTTATATTTTACAGCTTATTGATTAATGTTTATTGCATTATTTTAGTGTCATGTGTGTTATGATGATGTTTTGTGATGAGGTTGGATTCTTTTGGTACTTCACTGAAATTTGACCTTGCTATTCAGCAGAAAGGTTATTATTATTATTATTATTACTACTATTATTATTATTATGCACAGGTTGTTCTGTAAAATGTTTACATTT
The DNA here is from genome assembly GCF_001515605.1 of Sinocyclocheilus anshuiensis. NCBI lineage: Eukaryota > Metazoa > Chordata > Actinopteri > Cypriniformes > Cyprinidae > Sinocyclocheilus > Sinocyclocheilus anshuiensis. The sequence goes on along the minus strand of NW_015536800.1, from coordinate 73,928 downwards.
TTACTGTATTTTTGCTGAATTATTCTGGGAGCACAGCTGCCATTTGCTTTTTCTGTAAAAACTGCTGGATTTTTATTTATTTTTTTGCTTTACCTTGCCTATTTGTTTGACATGTAGGCATTTGACAGATGCTTTTATCCAAAGCATCTTACAGTGAATTCAAAGTATGCATTTTACCCATGACCTTGGCATTGCTAGCACCATGCCCTACTGTTTGAGCTACAAGAACACTCTCAAAGAGAACACAAACTACAGGAACAGCCGTTCCTGCTGGCTCAGCCCAGTTACATCAGCAGGTGTGTTTGTTCGAACACATACACAATACGCTCTGGAGAAGCAGGCTTTGCTATTGGATTATGGGCTGCTTTTGCCGTGACAAAAGCTTCAGATTCCATATATAGTGACAAGGAGGCTATAGCCTGGACCATGGAGACCAAGGCACACCACAACAAAGAGCTCAAAACAACTATAATAACAAGAGTAACAATAATAAGACAACAGCACAATGTTGACCGACTAATCCTGGAAGGACATAAATGCGGTATTTTGAGGTAAGCCTGACCTCAGAATTTAAGCACTGCAAAATAAGAGAACAATATTAAAAGTAGTATCCTCTAAGAGAGAGGATTGCAGGAAAGTAGATGTGTGCAATTTATTTGAGGATCTTAGCGTTCTCACGCCACAGCCACACACATCCAGTTTTGTAGGCAACCAGAAAAAAAATGACAAAGGGAGAGTAATACAAATGCAAAAACATGCAAATGCACAAACAAATGATAATTTTGGATATGGCAGCACATCCACAGTAATCAGTATAATTAATCAGATTATACAAAACACAGAAAGGAAGACGGTAAGAGAGAAAGAGGTTTTGATGAGCACTTTTATGCAAAGTTCTTTTCAAACAACAATCAAGAAAATGAACTTAATGTTCATCCATTTGAGAAAACAGGCACAAATAGGAAACGCTAATCCTTTATTTCATCTTTTCATACATGAATGAATAAATACATTTATTACAATCACTGAATAAACACAGATCTTGGACTATTATATGTGTCCCAAATTCCACTAGACTGTAATATGAGAGACAACAACAGTGAACAATATTTTTTTTTTAATTGTGTGACTTTGTAAAGTGTATTGCATTTTATTTTATTTTTTTGAGTTATCAAGTGCAAGACAGAGCACTTCACTTATACCCTGAGTGTTATACTAGTATTATACTTTAAAGTGTATATTCATATACACTTTATGATTTTCCATACACATACACCGGGGCAGAGAGGTGCATTTTCCACTTGATAGTCCTCTAATACCCAAACAAACAAATAAACTCAGGAAAGTAATTTTTCTGCATTATTCTGTGATTTTCAGAAAACCTATGATAAAGTGTCTGCTGCCTGAAGCCATTATATAAATAATGATCAGTTGTGTACAAAACTGCAGATTAAAGAAAGAGGCCTCTAGTTTTATGGTAATTCCAGCCAAATGTTGGTAATTCACTTTTTTCTTTACATCAATCTGAACATGTATAGAAGAATTTTTCTTTGGAATTAATGAATTACTTGAGCCTTTGGAGCCACAGCCAAATGTTGGCACATATCAAAGATGCTACTGCAGTCTGTATTGCTTGAGATGCTATTGATTCAAGACATTCTGCTGATATAAAGAAGAAAATAGACATTACTCAACATAAACCAGTGCAGACACAGCACAGTCTTAAGTGTTTCTACCCTAATTCATTTGTGTTTCTCTCTCTCTCTCTCTCTCTCTCTCTATTATTCAGTTAGTCAAAAAATGTTTTGGTTTTATTAAATTTTATGTTTGGAACTGCTAAACTCGCTATCTGGAAAACAAGGAAAAACAAGATGCTTGATAAAGATACATTAGATCCCTTGTTGATGTTCTTGGGTTTAGTTGCATCAAGACTCAGGATAGAATATGCATATTACAAACTTGTAGGGTGTTTACCAATGTTTGTGAATACTTGGGCCATAAATGGAGTGCTATGTGAAGTCAATGAAAATGATGATTTGTTGTTGGCTTTCTAAAGTCATTTTGTCATTATATTTGTTTGGGTTGTTTGGTTATTGTATTTTTTGTTACTATTAATACTGTTTTTGTTGGTATTATTATTATTATTTTTATTATTTATAGATGTTTTGTAATTGAGACTGAAGATTGTGAAATGTAGATTGCAGTAATAACACATTATGGTATTACCTATATGTTGTAAATAAAGGTGATTTCAATCTCTGTCTCTCTCAAATGATGGCAGTGTAGGAACTTGAGTGCCCTCAATTAACCGTATTTTTAAAAATTAATTCTCAAGCAGTGTTTCAAAATGGAACTATAAATGAATTGCTGCAAGATGTGCATTAGACATAATATACTGGGGGAATATGAAATATAACATTTATATATAATTTTTTTTTTATATATATCTTTATATCTTTATTATTTGTTTAGAGTTTTTGAACTGCTCTAAAGTCATATTGAAGTTTTCTTTTTGTAGTATATATAAATATAGCACATGATTAATCTTTGCAGACTGATCTGCTAAATCACTGTTGCATTTAAGTTGCAAAAATTGTCATTCCCACACGCCATAAACAGTGGTACAGGATTACAACTGTGCTAGAATTAAGTCAGATAGTTCTGAAACCGCTTTTACACTTATGAAATGGTTATAAAAAGCTGCTACTTCAAAAGACCTAATGCTACTAAAACCAATCATAAAACCAGAGGCACTTCCAACCTCTGCTATAGCAGCCAAACCAAGATAAGCATGTGCGTTTCACAGACATACGCCACGTTTCACAGACGCACACCACATAAATACACTCATTGCTTGCTGAGTTTAACACAGAGGCAGTAAGACAGAGATCATAGTGAGTACAACAAAAAAAACGTATTTTTATTTGAAAGACATCTGTTTAAAAAATGTTTTACAAAAGTGTCAGAAGCTGACAAGTGGAAGTGGAAAAAAAAACTGAAATGGTGATATTAAAGAGGGGATTATGTCTCTTGCTGATGGAGCAAGAGAGAGAGAGAGCATGAGCGTAAGAGAGGGAGGGAAAGCAGTCATTTTAATAGCCTGCACACCACTAAAAAACAGTTAAGGATTTAGACATCATAGTCAATACATCTGCTTCAAATGAAAAATTTTTTTTTTTTACCATGCAGTATCATAGGGATCAGACACACTGAGGAAAAAAAAGATTAATTAATCTCATTCTAAACACAAATTATTTGGCATAAATGGGACCTGATTAGTCATTTTTATTCTGGAGTGCAGCCATGCTACAACTTATCTGCTACAACCAGTTATTTATAGATCACCCATATTCTTGACTAACTTCATCCCATAATCGCACGGCTCACTGTTTATCCTCGAAGATTTCGGTGAACTAATCTACACAACATATTTCTTTGTGTTTAAACTGGATTTTCTCCACTCTATTCCCACTGGCAAGAAAAACACCATCACTGTCTTTTGCAGATTTTCCTGAGTGACTGCCAAGAATTTGTGAGCAAATAGCCATGTAGTTTAGTATAGAATGCCACATATTGTGTGTGTAATCAGATATTGTAAGTGGAATGTAATTTTGAGCAGTGGACACAGAACACCAATCAGTCAGATTAGTCTTCTTATGGACATTTCAGTGCTTCAGGATGGTGATTAGAAAGTTCACTTGGAGTGATTGTTTGTTAAAAAGGCAAAAAGCAGTCTTTAACTCTCCAATTGATGAGTGGCAGAGATAAAAACAGAACACCTGATTATTTATTTGCTGCGCAAGAACATCAGTATATAGTTTAGGAGAGTTTTGTTAGTGACGGAACACTTGTGATACTAATTAAATATGGAGCATGTCAGTGACTCCAAATTATTGGTTAAAACAGGCAAGCTGGCATAGTTAATTACGAGAAGAAGCCAATCAGAGGTTGCAGGAAGAGGCCCACAGTTCCCAGCACACACACCAGCACAAAGACCCAAAGGAAGATGCGGTCAATCACCATGGCAACATATTTCCAATCATCCTCCACCTAAGAGAGAAATGGCACACAATAAAACAGAGAAAAGGAGGAGAGATGGAAAGTTAATAAATGAAAGCAAAGAGAGGTTAGAGGTAACAGGGAAAGAAAATTAGAAATAGAAGGAAAATTTGTACACGAGAAAGCAAGGTAAATGGAGGAGAAAATGGCAACAAGACGATGAGAATGAGTGAAAAGCAGGTCTCCTGACTGTCCAGAATGCTTTATTCACACTACATGGGGATAAGCTTAATTAGATTGTGCTACTATAAGCGGAGCTACGCGAAACATTTTCCCTCCACATATTTAGGCACTGGGTGCATTACAATGCTAATGTGATTCAGTATTGAGGCTCTGAGCCAAGAGTGAAGATGAAGGATGAAGTGGTGAGACTTTCCATATCAAAGTCTCCACTGAGGGATCTAAAGCACTTATTGTCAGTGAAGCACTCAGTAAACATTTCCACTGAGAGCAGCTGAGTCATTTCCGTAAGCTTATGCTAGATGTCTGTGATGTATAACCTGTCCTTGTGAGGGCATTACAACCAAAGCATGACATGATGTTGGAATTTGAGTCATATTCATTATCCAATGGGCAATGCGGTTGTTTATTATGAAGACATTATGATGTGTGAATGGACAAGCGGATGGAACAATGACTGACAGATTGAGTGCATGCCTTGTCATGTGAGTAAAGGTACAGTTAAGCAAATAATTACTTTTCCCAGAGGGAAACAAGGTACAACACATTGACTATTGGAAATCAGACCAGAAATGCATGCCTGAAAAGCCATTAACACACAACGATGCCAGGTAGCTACATCCACCAGGCAGGAATACAAATACTGCTGTGTACGTCATTCCTATCGTTCAAGGAGGCACTTCACAGTAGCTAAGGTAGAGAGGGACTGTGATGTGTTGAACATTGTTCCCCTGCTTCTGGGACAGTTGTTATGTATTCATAGTTATATATAGTTGCTCTGCTCTGTGCAACAAATTGACCACAGGACCAATGCTTACGCCCAATGAATCTAGCAAATATAGAACAGGAATTAATACGACAGCTCAGAAACAGCCATCCCACGAGTTGAATGACTGTGCACTCCCTCGGGCTGTTACATTCCAAGAGCCGCCACAATTCAGTGAGAGAGACGTTTCTTAGGCTGCAATGTACAATGAGCGGGACTGGCAAAACAGACAAAGAGTTGATCAAACAATCTGAAAGGTCCTAGACATATAGTAGAATAGTTAGTCTGATGCACCTCACATCTCTCAAAGGAACCCCACAGATTTCCTTATGACATGCTGAAAGTTCTGTTAGACTTTCAGATGTTAAAAAAAGAATGGAAAATAAAAACTTTTTGTAGAGAAGGCTTTACCATTATGAACTGTAGAAACAACACTTAGCCCACAACACTGACCTCAAAAGCCCGCAGCTCTGGTCAGGGATGCATAATTTCGCTTTTGGTTGGCTGAGCAGATCTGTACGCAAATAGGAAACACCAAGGTTGTTCTACTAGAAGTTTGAGGATGTCAGCATACCATGTTTTTGACGGTACAAAAATAAATGCATAAATGAATAGCCTTGGGCCACTGATGCATGGACGCATCTTTTCCTAGATAAGCACACTGATCTGTTCTGCTATAAAAACATAGGACACCTCACATTTCCACACAATTCTAAGAGACCTATACTGACATAGGAGATCTGTGTTCACCTTTGAAGATGCCATTTCCTGACACAAGGTCATCCCCTGGAAAGGAGGTCCGCCCCTGCTTGGCGCAGAGGTCCCATTTAGCTTATGTAAGACACAGTTGTATTGTCTGTTCTGATCAGAACATGCTGACCTTCATAATGGGAGACAAAGACCACCAGTAATTCTAGGAAGTGTAGCTTGTGTAACTAGTCACACCCCTCTAGGAGACATTACCTGGTTCCACATTCTGGTGCCTTTTGTCACTATTTGGCAAAACAGAACCCTGCGGAACTCCCTGTGTAAAAAGGGATCCTTCTATGGGCCTAGAGATGTCACTCCCACCATCCTGTGAATAGGATATACACAGATGGCTGGAAAAAACTGAGGACTGAAAAGCTTACACCAACATGAAGCCTAATTTGACTTCTGCTATCACAGAAGCCATCATCCCAAGCAGACACACAAGTGCAGTTTGTTGCCCAGCTGACACTAATGTGACTAATCTTTGCTGGGATGGAAAAGCTCTGCATGTGGATCCAAATTCCATGTCAAGGAATAATAATTTTGGCAGTGTGTTTATCCAGAGAGCACAATTCCTTATAATCAATGTGTTGTACCGAGTGGATTGACTGAATGGGAACCACTTTACCTCTTTGGCTTTGTTGCGGCTCCTCATGTTCTCAGCAATGTACTTCACACTCTCAATAGCCTGTTTGATCTCCGGTGACACCACAGAGAAAGCCACAACTGTATTAATAGCCTGTGGACTCAACTGACGACTCACTTTCCCACAATCCCCCTCAGTTGCCTCTTTTATTGGGTGACATGGGCATCCGCCTTTCTTTCCTTCTAATGCTGTTTTCCCTTCTCCAAATTCCAAAGAGTTCATTGCTCCCTGCTGAGATCCACTGTTTTTCCTCTTCTTTCCCTCTCCTCCTCGTCCTGCTCCAGTCCCGGACGAGCCCCCCGGGACTAGTCCTACTTTTCCAGAAGACTCTGATAGATCGAGAGGCCGGCGCATGAGCATAACGCGGGGTAAAGCTCGGAGGAAGACGGTACGGACCCAGCTAGGCATAGTGTGGGTCATAGGGGTGCGATAGTGCACATTCAGTACAAAGACGGTGATGACAATGGAGAGGGTGACGAAAATCATTGTAAAAAGAAGATACTCGCCTATCAGAGGGATCACGAGTGAGGTGGACGGGATGGTTTCCGTAATGACAAGAAGGAACACAGTGAGAGAGAGGAGTACAGAGATGCACAATGTCACTTTCTCACCACAGTCTGATGGAAGGTAGAAGACGAGTACTGTCAGAAAGGAGATGAGGAGGCAAGGGATAATAAGGTTGATAGTGTAAAAGAGGGGCAGTCGTCGTATGTAAAAACTGTAGGTTATGTCTGGGTAGATCTCTTCACAGCAGTTGTACTTAATGTCATGTTTATAACCGGGTGCATCTATGATCTCCCACTCTCCACTCTCCCAGAAGTCTTTAAGGTTTACCTTTGAGCCAATAAGTACCAGGTCAATCTTGGCCTTGTCATAGGTCCAGGAACCAAACTTCATAGAGCAATTCTGATAGTCAAAGGGGAAGTACGTGATGTCCATAGGGCAGGATGATTTGAAGATTGCAGGAGGGACCCAAGTGATGGTTCCATCATATTTCAAAAGAGCTTTGGTTTTATCCTCCACCAAGAAGTCCCCAACAGCACTGTGTCAGAAAAAGAGCATTTGAATGTTATGACTGCTAATGCATTACTATTTTATTTTCTCAGACTGTTAGCTCTGATCATGTTCGTTTGGCTCAAAATAAAAAAGGACCTGGAAATATCCCCAAAATTACTATAAACTTAAATTCATAGAAGTTGAAAGTTAGGTTACAAGACTCCACTCACTTGTTGTAAAGTACAATGTCAGGCCTCCAGATTTTATTTGATGGGACTCTGATGAACTCAATTCCATCAAACTCTGCAGGTGACCACTTCAGCTTGTAGTCATTCCATATCTATGATAATAGCGCAAAAAAAAAAAAAAAAATGTTATGCTTAAGCCATATGCTAAAGATTAATGCTTAAAGCTTTGGTGCCCATACAAGTGACACAGTTCTAATCTGGCATCTACAGTACACTTTTATGTGTGCATGTGTCATCTGTGCCCTGTCACAGCCTTTATTTTTGTATGTGCATTTCTCCATCAGCAGTGAAAAAAGAAAGCACATTTTCTGCTTGAGCAGGCATGTTGTTTATTGAGGTTTGTTAACAAATGTGTATACTAAGGTGTAAATGTGTATAGCAGTAGTGTATCTGCAGATCTGTGTATTTGTGCCCATTTCTGTCTCATTTTGTGGTTTGTTGACATATTTGTGAAGAGATGTGTTGTTAGGACTGCTGATCTATTGTGTTCAGTGATATCAAGCATCCTGCTATCAGGCATTGCACAGACTTATTGTACAATACTACAGGGCTTAACAAAAGCACACACATTCTCAGAAAAATTCAGCAAATATTCATTCAAATCCAGAACCCTCCCCAACCCCGAACCCAGCTAGGACAACACACTCAATGTATCACACACACAAATCACTCTCAACTATAAACACAATATGCTGATTTAAGCAATAAGTTCAGCAGTAATGCTGGAGCATGTTGTACTCATTATTGTAGCACTGAAAACATGTACAGTATCAAAGTAATATCTATCTAAGCAGACAGTCGCAAAGAATAATAAAGCACAAAAATATTTTCAGTATGAAATAAGAACATAGCACTTCAGACATATAAAGCCAAGTTCATTTCCTGCATGTATCTTCATGCTTGAAGGATGAAAAATAGGTTTGTTAAATAAATAAGTTCACTAAATAACTAACAAAACAATCTTTGCTGACTATGAAATAACAGTAATTTATTATTATTATGCTGGTTATTAAAAAAAGCTAAATGTTTGATCTAGTTAGACTAGACTCTTTTTGCACATATATTACCATCTTTTTAACCTCTTTCTTTCCATTTGTTTTTGGAGATAACTACTGTGCTACCTTTACGTTTTCTATTATTTACATAACTTTTCTTTTTCATGGTGTTCTGATTCCACCTACTCATCTGCTCCATGTATATATATACAGTATTGTTCTTCCCCTGCATTACTCAACCCCATCCTTTGTATGTTTATGCTATACACATTTTCTTGTTACATTCTTACTGACAGTGGTACAAGACACAAAGAAGATTAGATCTTTGTGTTAACACAAACATGTGCACAAGGCCTACATGCTGCACACAAAAATCACTTACATGTCTCAGCCAAAGATTTGTTTCCATGATCTGATTGACTTCGTCCTAGAGAGAGTAAGACACAGGCAGGGGCAAAGACAGAAACAATCAGAAAGAAAGACAGCCATTCTCTATTATTTATAATGGAACATGTTCTGGCAATAAAATCAATACAGTTCTTGTCTAATGTGAAAGAGAGGTCTGACAAGAAAAGGGGTTTGGAGGTACTTTGGAGTACTTTCATCTACTAGCTTCAATTCATTCATCACAGTACCCTCAACAGTACTAATAGGTCCTGCATATTCACAAGAAAAATCTGGAAAAAAAATGCCTGTTGAGCAAATTTTCCTTAAAGGGGTCATATGATGCGATTTTAATTTTTCCTTTCTCTTTGGAGTGTTACAAGCTCTTGGTGCATAAAGAAGATCTGTAAAGTTGCAAAGACTAAAGTCTCAAATCCAAAGAGATATTCTTTATAAAAGTTAAGAGTCAACCACACCTACCTAAAACAGCTCGTTCTAACACACCCACACGTCTACATCACAATGTGGGAAGATTTGCATAACGCCGCCCAAATGTTCACGCAAAGAAAGAAGGCGTAATCCTGGTAGAGTAGACTACAATGCCGGCTGTTCTGACTCACAGACTCGTTTTTCGTTTTTTATATTTAAAGAATTTGCCACTGACGATTCAAACGCGAGTTTTGAGCAGTGTAGTTTGTTGTTTGTCATTTCATCAGAAATGCAGACATGGTTTTATGTTTACGCGGCGCGATGCAATGCAACGCGTAAAAAGACAGTATAAGTCATTATAATCCGTAATTATGTCCCCACTGGATGCAACAAATGTCTCGTTTATACTGGGCTTTAATGTTTTTGTCTCGTCGATCCGGCCGGGACATGGCATCACAGTAGGATAAGGGGCGTAACATTTCCATCACACGCTTGAGGTA
>NW_015536800.1:46242-63959 GCF_001515605.1 Sinocyclocheilus anshuiensis | reverse complement strand
TGGATAGCTGGCCAATCAGAGCACACCTCGCTTTTCAGACCGATGAGCTTTGTAAAAATCGACGCGTTTCAGAAAGGCGGGGCATAGAGGAGAAACATTAATGTACAGTATATGGAAAATAATGTGTTTTTTTAACCTTAAACTGCATAAACACATTTCATTACACCAAATAGACAAAATAATGTTCTTTTTAGCAACATCATATGACCCCTTTAATCCTGTGAGTGAGTGAGTGAGTGAGTATAATCTCTAATCAAGGATTGTGTTCTCTAGAGTGGTTGGTTATGGCTTGTTAATCTCTCAGGTGTCTGTCTCTGTGAAGCAAGAAAAAAAGGTGTGCTGATAATCTTGGCCGCTTTCCCTGGTGAAGTGGAAATTTAATCCAGGAGTTTTAAGAGGAGTGCTGATTTGTATGACGCCGGGGAAAGCACAGAGTCTGCACTACTTCCTGTAACAGTGGGGCACAAAGGCTTTTAACTCAATTGCTCTCTCTGACCACAGTAAATGAAACAACAAGCCCTCACAATAACTGAAAACAGCACAGAATTCCAGAAAGCCACCTGCAGAGCAAATCTCCTTTTTTTCCATTTTAGAAAAAAGAAAAAAGACCTCATACACTATTATTTTTATAAAGAGGTCAAAAGTGCTTGTATGCTTGAATTTGCTTGAGCGTAAATTTGTACACTTTAACTAATGTGGACTAGAATTCTCTAGTGTCTGACTATTGTCTCAGCTTTGCTTGATTCTTTTCACAAGCATAAAATAATATGATGATTCGTAAGAGTCCATTCTTTAGAAAAATTCACGAAGATGCACAAATAATAAAAGTCTGGCCATTACTGATAAATTTATATTATGTCAGACAATAGTCAATATTAAATATCCACATTTGTTTTCTAAATAAATGTCACAAAAAAAATAATAAAAAGCAATAATCCTAAACAATCCATTGTTTTAAACGCTACAAGTGAATTTAGGCATCACAACATTATAATGTACAGTACAATATGAAAAATATATATTCATATTGAGATTTGCTAAATATTAGATTTAACATTGTCATTCAATTGGTTTTAAAGATTTAAATGAATGTTAGATTATGGAACATGAAATCTAAATGTAAAAATAGGAAATAAAATGTGAACAAAATGAACAATATTCAGTATTTTTATTACAAATATAAAAAAAATTATAATAATGGCTAATACTTCAAAAACACTAATACTGGTTAATAATGTAATATATTGTGTAACCCTTGTAATACTAATAGCATTTCAGGTCAAGAAACAATTTTACAGGCTTAAATCTCATCTCAAACCCAATGTTTCGACAAGACGCAGGTTAAGTATTTTGAGGCAGTGGACACTGGTTTTCTTACCACTTTAACAAGCTGTGAGATGGAGACCTCAAACTCCACTGTGACGGGGTCAGACACATTTTCCACTGGCCGAATGAACTGATTATACCTCCTGAATAAACGACGAAACAGCCTGTCTTCTCCTTTAGATGAGAAACAATCTGCACAAACATGCACATACAGAGATAAACACACACGCACACACAAACACACAGGAATAGAAATGTACTTTAGTATGCAGTGCACTGGGTGGGACCCAGGGATACACTTCATTCATAATACAGTGGGTGGTGAAATAGGAACTACAGAGAACGAGACACGTGCAATAAAACATTCAGTATCAGGAGTGCTATACATCAGACCGATAGACTCAGACTCAACAGTAGTTGAGTGATTTCCGGTGCTCTATCCTTTGACAAAGCTGCCAGTCGTCCAACAACAGCTGTTGGCTTCAGTCAGATCTCAAAATCGTCAAATAATTTTATACCTGTATATGCCGAAGAGCCTCAATTTCAAACAATCAGCATTATGTGGTCAACTATATTAATGCATTTAAAGGGATAGTTCACCCAAAAATGAAAATTCTGTCATTAATTACTCACCCTCATGTCGTTCCAAACCCGTAAAACCTCCGTTCATCTTCGGAACACAAATTAAGATATTTTTGATGGAATCCGAGAGCTCTCTGACCCACCCATAGACAGCAAGGATCCTTATACAATCAAGGTCCAGAAACGTAGCAAGAGATCAGTAAAATAATCCATGTGACATCAGGGGTTCAACCGTAATTTTACGAAGCTGCAAGAATACTTTTTGTGCACAAAAGAAAAAAAAAACGACTTTATTCAACAATTCGTCTCCTCCGCGTTACCCTGGTGCGATTTTGGAGAGTATCCACTGAATGTAAACAGCGTATGCTGTTCTGTGTCAGCTGCGCCAGGGTGCAATATGCGCGTGCGGAGGAGACGAATTGTTGAATAAAGTCTTTTTTTTTCTCTTTTGCGCACAAAAAGTATTCTCGTATCCTTTAATAAAAAAGTATCCTTTAATAAAGCAAAATTGTGTTGTTTTTGTGGCTATACCCACACTCTGTTTCTGTTTTTTTTATATTTTGAATGTGTTTTTGTAAATATGTAAGTGTGTGCACTCTGTTGCTTTTAGCACATTCCTCAGGGTCAGAGCCAATGTCCTAGCAGACACTCTAAGTGCACCAAACATAGCTCTCAAGGTTAGAGGTCATCATCAACTATTACCAAAGAGACCAGGTGTAGTCAAGTGGAAAATTGAATAACTTTAAAATAATGCACTGATGGAGCTAGACAAGTCTGAAGGAATGCTAAAGAACACGGGAGAAGTCAAGAACAGGTTAGGGTCGAACTTTTACTTGAAACGGGATATAAAATTTCACTGCGTAGGACTAGTTAGTTTGTAACTTCGAACTTAACTTGTTTGCACCAATTTATCTTAAGGCAAATCTAATAGGATACTGGTCAAACGTGCAATCACATATTATATTTAATTTTACTGATGCAAAAAGTATAAACAGAATCATCATAAACATCGTTTGCTCACCAATGGATCCTCTGCAGCGAATGCGTGACATTAGAATGAGAGTCCTAACAGCTGATAAAAACATCACAATAGTCTACAAGTAATCCACACAACTCCAGCCCATCAATTAATGCCTTGTAAAGTGAAAATCTGTGTTTGTAAGAAATCCATTATTAAAGCATTTTAACTTTAAACTGTCACTTCTGCCCAAATACATAATAATTACGTAAATAAATGCATAATAATTAATAATAATGCTTCCTTCAGGTGAAAAAGTAAATCGCCTGTTGTGCTTTCACATCAAAATCCACCATCATATCTGTTTAGAATGGTGCTTGATCTGTGCATATTTCTCTCCTGATTCAGACAAGACGTAATTGAACTCGGGTTGCAGTGAGCGCAGTTGTGCTGTATATGTCGGCACACTAACCACAAAGCTATCGCGCCAACTTGTGATGTTTTTATCAGCTGTCTGAACTCTCATTTTGATGGCTCCCATTCACTGCAGAAGATCCACAGGTGAGTAAGTGATATAATGCTAATTTTCTTCAAATCTGTTCCAATGAACAAAGTCAACTTTATCTTGGTTGGCATAAACGTTCAGCAATTTTGGGTAAACTGTTCCTTTAAGATTTAAGTTAAGAATTTTAAGTCTTATGGTTTACCATAGTTGTCATGTAAAAAACACAAGATGTGTGGAGACAGTATACTGAATTGTATTATATGTGGTTTCAAGACATAATGTAATCATAATCAGTGACATTATGCCCTCTATAAGCTTTGGTAATATATATGCTCCATAAATTGACTTCAGCTGCATTTTGTAAACAATTCTTTGTAGTTATGACCTCTGTAAACTTCTAGCAAAAATAGAATAGGACTGAATGCAGTGAGTCTTTTAGAAAATCAGTTGCCGTGAATTTAAACACCTAGACACATTCATGTACACTGAGAGTTCAGTGCTGCTGTCTCACACATGTATGGCTCTTACTTTCCTCTTCTAATTACTTCCAACTAGTTAACTCTCCAATGGCCCCCTCTGTTAATGGGTTTAGCCAAGGATAGCAAGGCCCTGCTTCCATTAATTAAACAGACTTAACCCTCATTCAAATACATAAGATACAAAGTGGAGAGTTGAAGTTTAGAGTTGGTTTTTCTGAACCCCATCAAGCTTAAGATAACCCTTTTAAATTAAAGTAGAACAGTGTCCACATGGACCATAAAGTCTCTTAAAGTTGAACTTTTAAACAGACCCTGGTGGGAAACTTAAAAGGATAGTCCACCATAAATGAAATGATTTTGATTTACTTACCCTCATGTTGTTCCAAACCTTGACTTTTTTTCTTCTGAAGAACACAAAATAGAAGATATTTTGAAAAATGTTGATAACCAAGTTTACTGCCATTGACTTCCATTGTATGGTCAAAATCAATATATTTCAAATATACACATGAGGGTATTTATTTAAACTTTTGGGTGCACAATCTCTTTAAGGAATGTTTTTAACTATACATTATTGTCCAGTGAGTTTGGTGAGTTTGGAGGTTCCCTTTCAGTCAGTCATGTTCAACATAACGTCTCCGTTCCCGAACAAGATTATATACGTAACCGAGATGAAATATTTGCCAATTGATAATATGCTGTATTAACACTCTCGGTCAAAAACAAAAATAAAACAGGATGAATCCATATTTTAGGTCCAAGATACTACTCACAAAATCTGTCAATTACATCGTATTTATTCATTTCAGAGCCCAATTCACATAAAAACGTAAGAATGGAGCAGAGAAGACATTATCATAATTGCAAGAGAGCTGTCAGTGGCCACAATGAGGATGGAGGCTGATCAAAAATAGCAGCGGTACTTACGTTAAAATTACAGTTCATAACAGTTAAACCCTACACATTTGATTTGGTCCACTGGATTCAGCACTGAAGCCCATTAAAATTGCAATTACATCCAAAAAAGGTACGAGTCACTGTGGAATTTTTGGTAATTACATTTACTAAAGAGCAGGTCATTCAGTACATTTTGTAATCCTTCCATATCTCACAACTTGTGCATGTTTCAATAGCATCTTTATTTAAAATTTCAGTGGCAAAAATAGTTAGTTATTTATAACTGGATTTGGTTACACTTTATTTTAAAGTGTCCTTACAGTGTAATTATACATTTTAGAACTGAGTAATATTAATTAACTACATGTACTTACTATATGGTTAGGGTCAGAATCAGGGTTTGGCTTAGGGTTACTTGCATGTAATTATGCATAATTTATTGTTATTATAATAGTAAGTAAACGTAACGTGGACACCTTAAAATAAATTGTTACCCTCGATTTTTCTTGCATTAAACATTTTGGTTTATTTAAAATTACTCTTCTAAAGCAAGTTTAGAACAAATACATTAATCTCAAGATATCTTAAAAATGCTATATATATTTTAACAATACTACCCGACCTTGCAAGTACAATAACATATTATCCAAAATACATGAATGTTTCCAGAAACTGGTTTGCTGAAGATAAGAGAAACACACAAGCAAAAGCAATGATTATGAAGAATGTTCAATCGGTTGGAAAGACTAAAGAGTCATCTGTGACAATATAAAGCCATGTGTGTAAGTCACTCGTGAACTGCTGCTGAGCCCATATGCCCTCATTTAGAAGTAATGAGAGAGAGAGCTCTTCCTCTCAAAGTGAGCGGGACACTAAGTGTGTTTCTCTGTCAGTGGAGGCAAAGCATAATAGATAGAATCAGACAGGTGAGCTGTTCTTGTTGCCCAGAGACTTGAGCCTGCAGCAGCACACACGCCTGTTCCCCACAGCAGACTGTGTGCTTCTGTATGTGTGTGAGGTGCTGTCAGGACATGCGTCACTGTCTGTGCATGTGGTGCATATGTGTGTGTGCGCACGCTATCAAAAAGAGTATGGGTGACGTGTATCTATGTGAGTTTGTGACTAATTCCGAACGCAGGAAGAATGACACTAAGCTTCCTGGAAATCTTCATATTTTCAGCACTGTCATCCATTCTTTAAGAGGTAAGCTTCTCTAATAGTCTCGAGGCAAACTTAGGGCAATCATATTTTCTTCTTCTCTCAGTTCACCCTACATATGAATTGGAGCATTACCTCATATTACACTGAAACATATCAAATTGTGCAACTGCAGGGTGCTGGGGCTCTAAGACCATTGACATCATCTAAACCAGCCTCAGGAAGGCAGAAGAAATAGAGGTGGCAAAGCTTGGATGAAAAAGAAAGAAAACGAATTGGAAACAATTCAAAATGTCTTTACACCCATTCTTGAGGTGAGGAGAATCATTTTTGCCTTTCTTTTGTTTACTTTCTCTAGCTTTCTTTCTTTTTCTCTTTTGGAGCAGAGGGGTTTACCTCCCATAACCGTTCTCCCTGCTGGAACTTCATTGATTTCTCTCCTCAGCACCAAAACACAGATGTGAAGCTATAGAAAAAGAGCGCTTGGGTGGATAAAAGAACAATCCTCCCCAGAGATCTGGGAGAGATCTAACATTGGATATACGTGTAAAGCCTACAGTATGATTTTACACACACACACACACACACACACATATATATATATATATATATATATATACTGTATATATATATATACACCAATATCATGCATTGTAACACCTGGTGTGAACGTCAATAAAATGCAAAAAAACTACAATAAATATGTTTTACTTACTATAAGTGTTCCTTTTGCAGAAAGTGACAAATACAATGAAAATATCACTTTCAAAGATACTTTCATATTTGTTTATTATATTTTATAGTTCATATTTGTTTTTTGTTTTTTTTATGACAACAGTAATATGGACCACAAAAGAGGTACCAAGTAAAAGAAAAAGGCAGATATTCTAGGGGTACGACCAGGGTGCCTGGAACCCTAGAAAATATGTATATAAATGTAAATTAATAACATTTTATAATTTTGGGGGCATTTTTATTATGAATATTAATTTTTCTAGTTAGAAAAAATTTGAAAACAAGAAGAAGAAAAAGGATCACGTAAAAATGGTGAATAAAAGATATTTTAAAAAATCCTTAACCCTTATCCAGTAAATCACAAACAAAAGGAAAAATCTTGGAGCATTTGAATACTGTGGACAATGGGGGGACTCTGAGTCAAAATAGTTGAGAATCACTGAATTAAAAGGTATTTGTTAATTGGGCATTTTAAAGGGAATTCCCATTCGGTTGTACTACATTTAAAATAAAACAATTGTGCAAAGTTCGCAAAAACATTTTAAAAATATATATAGTATGCTCAATTATAAAATTTAGTGTGTGATAGAAATGCTCATTCAGTCTTTCTTTAGTCATTTAGTACATTATTTTACACTATCAAAACTAAAAACGTTCATATTTTTCGCTTACCTACAAAAAGCCATTGCCTTACTTTGTGAAACTACATGCATAATGTGTCTCAAAACACATCTTTTTGGCAGCTGCATCAAAGGGATTATATAGCTCATCATCTAACCCTACAAAACCTGAATTTTATTGATCTTGTGTCTAACTCTGCAGCAGGTGATAAAAGAAATAATATAATCAAATCAAAATAATTAAAACAAAAATAAGCTGTCCATCCTCGCTGATGACAATCAATAGACAATTTAATGACGATTCCACTGCAAATCAATGGTACACAAATGATTGCAAATTATATGAGTAAACCTCTCCCTTGCTCTAACTATAGTGCTTATCAAACCTTTATATTTGTGTGTATCTCCTAAGAAACCTTTCCTAGACCCTCTGGTGTCTTTCTCCAAACATCTCTCTCTGTCTCTTCCCTGCTCCTCACTTCATGCGGTGGCCTTGTGATCAGTCCAGCATGGAGAGAATGCTTGCAGTGAGAATGACATACAGCTGGAGTTGAACACAAGTTCATCCTCAGACAGCTCCTCTTTTCCAGGCTCAGAACAGCATAAGGAATTTAGCAATGTGAAAACTCAACAGGATGAAAACGGTGAGTTTCCGTTGAGTGTCTGCCTGCTTCTAAGTTTATCTCCAAAATGTATGACTCACTCTTGAGTGACAAATTGCATGGCATTGACAAAAAAGTGAAGCCTCTTGTTTCTTATTTAGATGCAGGTTTATCAGCTAAACCAAACAAGAAGAGAACGAATTTATAGCAGATACTTAATTCAGTGACAAGTTAACACGACCAAACGTGGACTTGTTGCTAAATTGACGTAAACTGCTTTCTCAGAGTCGAGAAGGCTGTAAATATTTCAACGCTGTGACGCACAAGCGGGTGTTGACGAAAGTGCAAAACGAAGTGATTAACACGCATTTCATTACCACTGGGCTCACCTACCGGTTTCATTCTGCCGATAAAAGGCTTTAAAGTTATTAAACAAAATTGTGCTATCGCTGTTGTCTGAAATAGCCTTCGGATTCCCCTCAGTTAGTGTCTCCCGAGCGAGACGAATATGCGCCCGAAACTCTGCGTTCCGCAGAGTGAAGAACGGATTTGACTATATTAAAACGTAACGCTTTGGCATAAATCGTTATTAAGATTATTATCAAAGCAAAATAACTCACCTATATACAGATACGAAGTGAATGTCACGGTCACGCAAACAGACTAATTACTAATTTAAATGCACAAACCTAAGACTGTCAACTTGTGTTAGGCTATTTCGCATTAACAGAACCAGAAATTATGAATTATCTATAACCATTTTGTTCAAACCCTTTCTCACTTAGTTTCTTATGTGGAACACCAAAAAGGGGCAGAATATTCGTGACTGACCGCGATCGACTGTCATTCACTTTAGTTGCATCTTTTTGCATAGTGACTGGAGCTGTCATTCTGCCTAATACATCTTTTTGTTTTCCACAGAAGAAAGTAGGCTAAGTCATACAGGTTTAGAAAAACACGGTGACAGAATTTTCATTTTGTGCGAACTATTCATTTATATTACATGAGAACTGAGAAAATGCCATTAAACAAACTTGGTAGGACAGTAGGCTAGAGCATGATTGTTCATTAGTTCACGACTGACAAGAGTATGAGCTAATACTTTTTTCCCCACTTGATCTCAGTAGGCTACTATTGAGGTCAATGGGCACAAGAGACGCAGAGCAAGCAATATTTTTCAAAGTTTTTGTGTTCATAGAATCTATTAATATCTTGAATACAGTTGAACTTACCTTGCGTTATCAGGACAATTAAAAGAAAAAACAAAGTGACTCTCCCCGCAGAATTCATCGAGCGTCGCAGGTAGGGAGTCAGTCTCCCTTTCCAAAAGAAAGTAACAAATTCGTGAAAGAGTCGAAAAGGAACAAACTGTAGAAAGGATGTTTGTGGATCCCGGTTGTGTGACTGGAGTTGTGCTTTCCGCGAGCAGAAGAAGCTCGTGAGGTGGATTTGATTTCGTACCCTCCCCCTGGGCGCGTGCATCCTTCCCCGCGCGCGTCTTCAAGCAAGTGTCATTAATGAGCCACACAATTACAGTGTCTTTTATACAGCCATTTAAATAGATAGTTCTTGCAAATATGACAGTTCTGTCATCATTTACTCAACTTGACGTTTTTCTTGTCCAGCTAGACTGTCTGCAGAACACCAAAGGAGGCATTTTGAAAAATGTCCTCTTTGTTTATTTTCACGCGTATTGCAAATGAATGGTGCAAACGCAAAATCACAATAAAAGTAGGTAGTCCATGCATAATCATTGTCTTCTAAAGCCATACGATAGCTTTGTGTGATGAACAGTCCCAAATTCTAATTCATGAACAAATCGTTGAGAGTTGTGAAATGGCTCAATCGATTCATTGATCAGATCCGGCTCAAATTAACTGTTCCTTCAGCTGGTTCATTCAGAAATCACTGTGCTTTCTCATCAAGGCACCAAACTTTTCAGTAAATAGAAACTTGAATTTTAGCTATGGTATGGCTCCAGAAGACTTAATTTGGACCACTTTTATAATACTGTACTTTGCGCTCACCATTTAGTATTAATGCTTGGAAAAGCTCATCAGTATATTCTTCAATATTTGACCTTCTGTGTTTCACAGAAGAAGAAAAAATTTGTTTTGGAACAGTGTAATGCTGACAGAATAACCTGCAGAGGAATAGTCAATCCAAAAAGCAAAATCTCTGATCATTTATTCACCCTCATGTTGCTCCAAACCTGTATGACTTTCTGTATAGAAAAAAACTGTATGAAAATAACATTTAAAAAAAAAAAATTTTTGCTAATCAAACCATTTCGGTTACCTTTGATTTTGATTGTATGGTCAAAATTTTTTTGAAAGTATAGAAAGTCAATGTTAAGTGAACCATATCTTCTTTTGCGTTCCACAGAAGAAAGTAAGCCATACAGGATGAGTATATTAACTAAGTAAATGATGACAGAATTTTCATTTTTTTGGGGGGACTATCCTTTTACAGTTGTTTACTTCATAATATGCAAATCTAAAATACTCAATTACAGCTGTTTGTGAAGAAACAACAAGTTTTTTCATCTAACGATTGTTAAACATACTCATAGATTGTTGGAATTATCACTGTAACGTGCACAGTAATTTAAAATGTCAATGGAATTACTTACTATTTCTATAAAAACACATTCTCTTCCCTTTGTCCCTTTATCACAATAAAACTCTCATATCACCCTAGGTATCACAGAAAATCAGACAGAAATGTGACCTCTATGAAGGAGGTTTATCTTCGCTTAATTGCACATTGAAGAGGCTTTATGAGGTAGGCTACATAAAGTTTTTTGTCAAGTTTTAAAAGCAGAGCAGTCGATAAAAGGTTCCGGGTTACAGCAGGTGACTAACAAAGTGCCGCTGGAAAAGCCTCAGGAATATTGATTAAATTTAGCTTCCCATTATAAAAGCCTTGCCTTTGACATCGTCAAACAGTGTTTAGAAAAATGTAGTTTAAATCTCACTTTAATAATACAGAGCAAACACTAAGACATCACAGGAGTTAAAAGATGAAGGTCTTTCATTTGTGTAAATATTTAACATTTAAACCTTAAACACAAATGTATAGGCCAGAGGGACACACATGGCTCAGCAGCTGTTGTTGTTGTTTTCCCATCAAACGGCTGCGTTTATCTGTGTATGTGTGCTGTGATGATAATGAGAGAGAAACATTTTGATGTTTCAATACATGTGCACAAAGCAAAGAGACTGTAAAACCATCCATGTGCAAATGCTTACACACAGAAAGAAAAATAGACAGAGAGAGAGAGATTTGACCTTACAATTAAATCTTTGGATAATAACAGGACACATATAAATATTATGTTCAATTCATCCTTCAAAGTGCTAATAGCAATGTACATTTTCACATAAAAATATAATCATATCTAAATTATCTTGTGAAATGTAAGACCTATCTGCATTATCCAGGTTGCTGTCTTTTTTTTTCTCATTGTTTTTTGGTGGATATTTAATTTTATGGATTATGTTCTCAGTGTGTGTATGTTTCAGATTCAAAAGTTTAAACGAATATTTCACCCAAAAAAAAAAAAAAATTTGCTGTAAAATTAATCGCCCTCAGGCAATCCAAGATGTAGATGAGTTTGTTTGTTCATTGGAACAGATTTGTAGAAATCTACCTTTACATCACTTGCTCACCAATGGATCCCCTGCAGTGAATGGGTGCCGTCAGAATGAGAGTCCAAACAGCTGATAAAAACATCACAATAATCCACAAGTAAGCCACACGACTCCAGTCCATCAACATCTCGTGAAGCAAGAAGTATGTGTTTTGTAAGAAACAAATGCATCATTATAACGATTATAACTTCAAACCATTGCTTCTGGTCCCTCTTAGTCTATGAGTAAATTTTCAGCAAATTTTCATTTCAATATTCCTTTAATTAGTGTAATAACAGGATTTAAATTGCTAAACATGAATAATTATAATATAATATAACAGTCATATTATAATAATGTACACATAGAATAAAGGTATTTATTTATACAGTATGTCCCACCCCTTTTCATTTGGCTTTGCTTATCTTGTCAGTATGGTGTTTCACAAGTGTTGGGAGTTTGTTTGTGTTAAATTTTCATTGAAATTCTTTATTGGAAAAAAAAAAGTTCATAATTCGTGTATAGTTTGGGCACAAGGTTAAGAAGTGTAATTCTGTTTCTAACTCATTTTGTGTGCAGTAGGGGAACAGTTTGTCTTCATTTGGTAGCCCTCACTCTCTCTGTCTCTCTCTCTCTCTCTCTCTTTCTCTGAGTGTATGTAAAGTACGCTAGAGGGAGCAGGTGCAGCAATTTGGAGGCCTGTATCAGTCTTTACACAATTGTTAGTTCAATCAGGGGCTGTTGTCTTTTTCCTCTCACACTTTTCATTTTCATTTCAATTAAACAAATCAGTTCCAATTTAGTTCAAGTAATTATTTCAGCAGAATATAAAAATGTATATGACTAGTAAACAGAAAATGTACATAAGTTTATGTAATTATACAGTCTTCTATATATTCCCCATCCCCATTACTAATTAGTTATAAATATTTACAAAATCTTTTGTAAATACATGCGTTACTTATTTAATCTTAGTAATCTGCAGTATTAATATAACACAATAATTTAGATAGATTTTTTTAGATAGTTAGCAATTACAACAGCAGAATAATCTCTGTCCATGGTTTTGAAATGGGGAAATACTGTATGAGAGAAAATGTGTGTGTTGCTAAGGAATCACTGTGTGTACGCATGCAAGATGGTCAATATTTTGTCTATACTTTGGGAGAGTTAGACCAATTTATGGCTATGGCACGGCCGCTGTCCATGGTGCTAAACATTGATTTGTGGTCAAAGCAGTGTCTATGAAGCAGTCTAACCAACTGGTTCCCATTAATATGCATTATGGACAAAAAAAATTGCTATGAAAATCAATGGAAACTGAGACTGTTTGGTTACCAAAATTTTTCTTTTGAGTTCTGAAAAAGAAAGAAAGTTAGGTTTGGAACAAAGGGTGAGTAAATGATGTCAGAATTTTCAATATTGGGCAGACTATAAAAGTGAAAATAAAACTATTAAAATTTTATTTAATTCATTAAAATAAAGCTGAAATAAAATGAAAATTCAATTCAAATAATTAAATTAAAAACCTAAAAAATAGAAATTGAAAATGTTGCCTTAGCAACTAACTAATAATATAGGATTAAGTACTAAAACTACTAAAAATTTAAATTAAAATAAAAAGAAATTACATCTAAAAAGAAATACTTAAAATAGTAATAATGATAATAAACCTGACAAAAGGACACAAAAATTACTGAATTGTAAACTAAAATGTATAAGAACATATAAATTTAAAATATTAATAAATATAATGGTATATACATATTATATTAACACTGGAGTTTAAGGAGTTGGTCTACTATCTATATAAACAATGTGTTATTTAGGATTGAGTGAATCGTAATGGAAAATTATTTTCATTCTTTGCCATTAGGATTCAGAGGTGGACAGAGTGAATAGGTCATGGATGACGTGTCCATCATAAATCAGCAGTGGAACTAGAATCACACCATGATTTTTTTTTTCTTTCCTCTTTTCTGCATCTTTAATTCATGGCTTCCTAAAAGCAAGACGTAGTAAGTCACAGAGCCATTAATGTCTCACTCTTTTCTCGTCTCTCGCTGTCCTTCTCTCTCAAATCTGTGTGTCTGCTTTTCCTGTCTCTCACCCCACCCTGCCGTGTCCCAAACACTCTTTTAAAAGCTTCTTCTCTCTTTGGAACAGGACTGCCATCTTCTAGTGCATATTAAAAATAGAAAAATAAAGTTGCATTCCCCAATAGGACATTTAGGGTCTTGTAAATTATTCACCTCACACATCTACAATACCTAAATGATTATACCTGAGTGCTTTTATTCTTTGCTAGTACAGCGGGAATATCTGGAATCACGATCATCCATTATGGGTGCCCTGCTTGCCTGGTGTTGGGTAGAAACCCAGAAAAAGCAGAGACCATCATCACAGCCTCAGACAGACCCACAAATCCAGCTGCTCCTGTCAAGATCTTGGTAAATACAATGATCTTTTGGATGACTCTGTTACCAGTTACTTACTGATATTGTCCTGTTTGCTTTAGGCAACATTCACAGAGTCAGTGTTTGGAATTGAAAGGCATTTTTAATAACAGGTGTGACTCTCAAACTATCTAAAACATCCTACATTATATTACTTGCTCACAAATGGATCCTCTGCAGGGAATGGGTGCCGTCAGAATTCAAACATCTGATAAAAACATCACTGTAATCCGTAACACAACTCCAGACCATCAATTAACGTCTTCTGAAGCAGAAAGCAGAGTGTTTGTGATAAAAAAAAATCCCTCATTTTTGACATGTTTAATGGCAAATAAGTCCTCTATCCATTATATTGCTTTCTCTGTTGAAAAAGTCATCTCACCTGAATCAGGAGAAAAATATGAATAGATCAACCACAGTTTTATTTTTTTAATATGAACGGAGAAAACATTATGGATTATAGACTAGAATTTTTATTTATTTATTTATTTATTTGTTTGTTTGTTTGTTTGTTTGTATTTTGGCGGTTAAGATGCCTTTAATGATTAAAGTGTTTCTTGCAAACACTCAGCTATTCACTTTACAAGATGTTAATTGATGGACTGAAGTCGTATGGATTACTTGTGGATTATTGTAATGTTTTTATCAGTTGTTTGAATGCTCATTCTGATAGCACCCATTCACTACAGAGATTAAATGTAATGCTAAATTTCTCCAAATCTTTTCAGATGAAGAAACTCATCTACATCTTGAATGTCCTGAGAGTGAGTACATTTTCAACAAATCAGTGTCATGTCATGAGCACATGCTCCATAGTTATTCATGAACTCAGGATCAAACCCTGAGTTGACAGAAAGTTCAAATTGGATTGGTTTTGTCAACTTCAAGGTAATCCTGTCATTTTCAGTTTAACGTGTTCCAGGTAAGCCATTAACATTGTTAGCATTATTTATCATTAGTAGGCTATTAAGAAAACTCACCTGGTCCATTGAGTTTATAAGAAAAAAGTCTGTCTTCAAATCTCATAATTTTGAATTTCTCATAGGCACTAACATTTTTTTGACCAGTCACCACCTTAATTAATTACCATTATTAATTATTAATTAACATTACACTACAAACACGCATACTAAGACATGTAAAGACAAATACAATCTTGCAGCTACATAATACAGTGAATCAGAGTCTATTGCCTCAAGTATTGCTAGTCTTTAACCAGCTTACAGGAAGCTCAGAGGCCACCATGACTTTTACTGACTGTGACAGTCAAAGGATGAAGTGGATTTCCACTTTCTGTTCCCTTTTTTCTACCTCTCACTCACTCTTTTTCTTCTTGCCATGGACAACTGGAGAGAACCAAATTACCATAAAAGTTTTATGGACAGTGACGTATATGTAAAGAGATGTACTGGTAGTGGTTTGCATGGACGCATGAATTCGTTTTTTCTAAAATAATATATCAATGACATGTCAAAGGGATCTTAAGGGATAGTTAATCTTAAAAGAAGACTTCACGCAAAAATGAAGAACCTCACTCACACCCTCATGTCATTCTAACCTGTATGATTGATTTTATTCAGTAGAACATAGAAGATATTTTGAGAAAGTGTTTTTGTCAATACAATGATAACCAAAAATGTTTGGTCACCAACATTCTTCCAAATATCTTCTTTTGTGTTCTGCAAAAGAAAGAAAGTCATACAAGTCATCACGGTTTGTGTGTTGTTTGTTGAGGAGCGGAGCTCGCACAGTCAGCTCTCGTGGGGGCTGATGGTGCTTCTACCCGCTGCAAACGCTCCGCTCCCGCCTGGCACACTCCGAGGAATGTGTTTGTGATCGTTGTGGTTCCAGTCCCGCTGCTGCTGAGGCACGGCGGCGATTAAGATCACGGGGATCGCACTTGGATCTCTCTCGGGCTTCGAAAGCCCACGCTGAGGTTTCTTCCCCCTCTGAGTGACGGCTCGCTGCTGCAGCTATCTTTCTCCGAGGAGATTGATATTGTTTGCATATGTGCAGACTGCTTTTGGATCGCTCGTTCTCCCTGCCCTCGCTAAATATGGGGTGGGGATGCACGCGATTTATGTGTAGTCTGTTTTGGAGCAGAGCACGCAGTCAGCTCTTGAGGGGGCTGGCTGTGTTCATTCTTAAATGTCCCTAAAAAAATAAAGCGTACATTACATTGGATGTTTAGCTCTGCTCCCACTGACGTTTCTTCTAGAGGGAAGAAAGTATTATGCATTAGAATCGAGTGGCTCGCACGTTCCCGAGGCAATGCTTGCATTACGGTCATTCATGATTCATTATATTGAATCCTTTCATAATCAGACCGTGTTTACTTGTCTGGTTGTTTGGCTGCGTTTAATTCTGGCTTTGAGAAGTTAGATGTGAAACAAGTTGAGATGTTTATATTATTCAGCAGGGACCGGAGACGGGCTTCCCCCTTTCTCCTCCCTCACTCTATTGTGAGTTTACACCTTTCAATTCTGACATTTTTCCTCAGAACTCTGAGTTTTCATCTTGCAGTTCTGTTTTTTTGTTTCTGCTAATGAAATTGTCACAGTACACATGAAAGAAATAAAAATGAATGAAAATGACTGTAATCGTAGCTTTTTATCTCACAATTCTGACATTTTCACACAATCTCTCCTCAGTGCCCTCAGGAGATCAGTCTGTCAACCCTGCCACCTCCGGTGCTTCAGGGCACAGCGGTCTCCAGCGAGTGCAACTCTCAGTGTCCACCCGGAAACGTAGCGATTCTGGGGGGTTCGCCACCTCGAAGGAGGTCTCTAGAGCAGCTAGTTTGGTCGTCCCCTGCCGGTCCTCTGCTTCTAAGTACACCAGAGGCCAGTCTCAAGAGACTGGTTCCCTTAATAGGTCACCTGGCGGTGTGGGGAGCCCCTGCCAGATGTGTCTCATTGGCGGTCCTCCGCTTCAGGACACCGAGCTGGCTGCTCTAAGTACACCAGAGGCCAGTCTCGAGAGACTGGTTCCCTTAATAGGTCACCTGGCAGTGTGGGAGCCCCTGCCAGATGTGTCTCATTGGGTCCTGCCCCGAGCAGGCTCTGGTTCTGTCAGTCTGAGTCTTCCAAGGAGATGACAGGTCTTAGGACCATCATTTTGAGAAAGTCCTGATGCCCATGGCTCAGGACTTCTGAGGGCAGGCCCCTCTGGGGAAGAGCAGTGTACATCAGTATACAGTATACGGTGCCCGTCTCTCCTCAGTGCCCTCAGGAGATCGGTCTGTCAACCCTGCCACCTCCGGTGCTTCAGTGCACAGCAGTCTCCAGTGAGCACGACTCTCAGTATCCGCCCGGAAACATAGCCGTTCTGGGGGGCTCGCTACCTCCGAGGAGGTCTCTAGAGCAGCTAGAGCGATTATTCCCTGCCGGTTCGCCATTTCAGGGCACCAATCTAGCCACTCTGGTTACACCAGAGGTCAGTCTCGAGAGACTGATTCCCTTAGTAGACTATTTGGCAGCGTGGAAACTTCTGCCAAATGTGTCTCAATGGGTCCTGCACACTGTAGAGAGAGGCCACAGAATCCAATTTGGTTCTACACCACCTCGTTTCTGCGGGGTTCTTCCCACTCTGGTGGACCCCAAGCAGGCTCTGGTAATGGAACAAGAAGTAAACACTCTCTTGAGGAAGGAGACCATCGAGGTGGTCCCTCCTCACGACAGAGAGTCCGGGTTCTATAGCCGGTACTTCATTGTTCCGAAGAAGGATGGGGTGTTGCGTCCTATTCTAGATCTGTGTCAGTTGAACCG
>NW_015536800.1:44739-46192 GCF_001515605.1 Sinocyclocheilus anshuiensis | reverse complement strand
TACTGGAGAAAGAGGCTACAGAATCCAGTTCAGTTCTCTTCTGCCTTGATTCAACGGTGTCACCCCCACTCTAGTGGGTCCCGAGCAGGCTCGGGTATTAGAACAAGAAGTAGTTATTCTCTTAAAGAAGGAGGCCATCGAGGTGGTCCCTCCACACGAGACAGACTCCGGGTTCTATAGCCGGTACTTCATTGTTCCGAAGAAGGATGGGGTGTTGCGTCCTATTCTAGATCTGTGTCAGTTGAACCGCTCAGTAATGAGACTAAAGTTCAGGATGCTCACAATCTGCAAGTCGTGTCTCAGATCAGGTCCAAGGACTTGTCACAATAGATCTGAAGGCCGCATACTTCCATATCGCCATCCTTCCTCAACACAGGAAGTTCCTGAGGTTTGCTTTTGGGGGCAAAGCTTACCAGTATCGGGTTCTTCCCTTCGGACTTGTACTCTCACCCCGCACTTTCATGAAGTGTGTGGATGCTGTCGACCTTGCACTCTCTCCCCGCACTTTCACCAAGTGTGTGGATGCTGCTCTGGCTCCTCTGCGACTCCAAGGCATCCGCATACTCAACTACATTGACAATTGGTTGATATTAGCTCATTCAGAGCAGATGGCAGTTCGGCATCGAGATGTCGTTCTCGCCCATATGAAAGAGTGGGGGTTAAGGCTAAACGCCAAGAAAAGTGTGCTTTCTCCAGTACAGAGAACCACTTATCTGGGGGCGTGGTGTTGGATTCGACCATGATGCAGGCACGTCTGTCTCCTGCTCAGATCGAGTCGATCCTCACTGCAGTCGCGAGAGTGAGAGAAGGCCAGTCATTCACTGTCAAGCAGTTTCAAAAACTGCTGGGTCTGATGGCAGCTGCGTCCAACGTGATACCTGCTGTGCATGAGACCCCTACAGTGGTGGCTCAAGACCAAGGGGTTCTCCCCGAGTGGAAACCTGCTCCGCATGCTCACGATGCCTATGTGCCTTGTGGAGGAAGCCTTGGTTCTTGTCTCTGGGCCCGGTGCTGGGAGCTCCTTGTCGCCGCGTAACGCTAGCGACGGACTCGTCCCTCACCGGTTGGGGAGCGGTCATGAGTGGCCGCTCGGCCGGCGGTCTGTGGAGTGGTCGCCATCTCACGTGGCACATCTACTGCCTGGAGATGCTGGCCATGTTTCTAGCATTGAAACACTTTCTCCCAGAGATTGCCAAGTGTGGGTGTGCACAGACAACACAGCGGTGGTCTCTTACATGAACCACCAGGGAGTTCTGTGTTCGCACCCCCTTTACAGGTTGGCACACCAGATCCTTGTGTGATCCCAGGGGAAACTCCTCTCTGAGAGCAGTTAACATCCCTGGGCATCTCAATATGGGAGCAGACATCCTGTCGAGGCAGGGGCCGAGGCCCGCGGAATGGAGGCTTCACCCCGAGACTGTTTGGCCAGGCTCAGGTGGCCCTGTTTGCTACT
>NW_015536800.1:37771-44111 GCF_001515605.1 Sinocyclocheilus anshuiensis | reverse complement strand
GGGCCCGGTGCTGGGAGCTCCTTGTCGCCGCGTAACGCTAGCGACGGATGCGTTCCTCACCGGTTGGGGAGCGGTCATGAGTGGCCGCTCGGCCCGCGGTCTGTGGAGCTGTCGCCTTCTCACGTGGCACATCTACTGCCTGCAGATTCTGGCCGTGTTTCTAGCATTGAAACACTTTCTCCCAGACATAAGAGATCACCATGTGATGGTGCGCACCGACAACACAGCGGTGGTCTCTTACATCAACCCCCAGGGAGGTCTGCGTTCGCGCCCCCTTTACAGGCTGGCGCACCAGATCCTTGTGTGGTCCAAGGGGAAACTCCTCTTGCTGAGAGCAGTTCACATCCCTGGGCATCTCAATATGGGAGCAGACATCCTGTCGAGGTAGGGGCCGAAGCCCGGGGAATGGAGGCTTCACCCCGAGGTGGTGAAGCAGATTCGGATACTGTTTGGCCAGGCTCAGGTGGACCTGTTTGCTCTGACGCTCTCTCTGACACATCCAGCTCCTCTCGGACTGGACGCTATGGTACAGATTTGGTAGAGTCTTCATCTGTACGCCTTTCCCCCGATTGCTCTGCTCCTGGGAGTTCTGGAGAGAGTACGCCGGAATGGGGTCCCTCTTCTGCTAGTGGCCCCGTTCTGGCCGGGCTGAGTATGGTTCTCAGACCCGATTTCCCTTCTCAATGGCTCTCTGTAGGAGATTTCCATCAGGAGGGATCTCCTCTCTCAGGCGGGGCCTTCCCCCTGCCCTGAGTTTTGGAACTGTGGATGTGGCCCCTGAGGGGGACCCCGCTTACTTTGTCAGGTTCTTACCTGCATTCTGCACCACTCCTGGCTCCCTTTCTCTTGCCTTAGCTGTGCTTTTCCACACTAGGCAGGGATTTGTAAGTCTGGTGGCGTGGGCATACTCGTTCCCATAGCGTTTCGATGCAGCTCGAGTTCCTGAAGGGGAACATTTCTAGGTTACGCATGTAACTTTGGTTCCCCGAGGGAACGAGACACTGCATCTCATTGCCATACTTCCGGCATCCCTGCGAGCGCTTCCTTCATTTCCCAGAAGCTGCCGGTGTATCCACCGCATGTGCTTTTAAGCTTCCTGGTCGCTACGTCACCCCGCCCGTAACGTCTCGTTCATTCATTGGACTGATTACACACGTGATTCAGAGCCGAGGATGCTTCTCGGACCTGATTTCCCTTCTCGAAGGCTCTCCGTGGGAGATTTCCATCAGGAGGGATTTCCTCTCTCAGGAGGGGGGGTCTTCCCCTCACCCAGAGTTTTTGGAACTGTGAATGTGGCCCCTGAGGGGGCACAGCTCATAAGTTCCGGTCTCTCAACTGAGGCTGCTGAGACCATTCTCCAGTCCAGAGCTCCTTCCACGAGGAAACTGTACTCCTTGAAGTGAACCTTCACTTCTTGACGCTAAGCTTCCTGGTCGCTACGTCACCCCGCCCGTAACGTCTCGTTCATTCATTGGACTGATTACACACGTGATTCAGAGCGTGGTCACGCTGAAGGCGTTCCCATAGCATTTCGACACAGCGTCTCATTCCCTCGGGGAACCATGGTTACATGCGTAACCTAGAGACGTTTTTAAACTTCAGGCACTTGTATATTCCATCAGTTGATTTTTATTAAACAAACAGATTTAATTTTTTTTCTTTCTTTTTCTTAAGATTACAAAACTGTCTTAGAATTTTCAATGTGCTCAACATATTTTTGCTACTGTAATTTCCAAATAGGTTTTGTATAGATTTTGTTGTTTTATCCTTGGCTCAGACACTGACTTGTGATCTTACAATATGATAATTCATGGCAAATATATTACATATATTTATAATATTACATAGCTGGTTTGCAGCAAGTGTGAAGCGGCAAGAATGAGGGTCAGCACCTCCAAATCTGAGGCCATGATTCTCAGCTGGAAAAGGGTGGATTACCCACTCTGGGTAGGGATTGAGTTGCTTCCCCAAGTAGAGGAGTTCAAGTACCTTAGGATCTTGTTAACAAGTGAGGGTAGGTTGGAGCATATAAGCAGTGGAGCAGCAGTAATGTGGTCGTTGTACTGGGCTGTTGTGGTGATTTACTAGTAGATTTAAGTTCCAACCTTCACCAGTGGTCATGAGTTTTGGGTAATGACCAAATGAATGAGATAACCGGTATGAGCGGCTGAAATGAGTTTTCTCCTCAGGGTGTCTGGGCTAACGCTGAAAAATAGGGTGCAAAGCTTGGACATTCGGGAGAGACTCGGAGTCGGAGTAGACGAGAGAGCTGTGGATTTATTGATTTATTTACTGTATATTACGCTGATGCCACACAGATCTAATATAACCATGTAATTTCATTCCCAGCTGTTTACCTTCACAGACAAAACCGACTGTTTTTGTAACTCATGAGTGTTTTTAACATAAACTTGTGTGTATTTGACAGCTTAAGCGCAATAAGACATGAAATAACTTATTTTAGTACTACATGCCATGTGACAGCCGCTTTCTGTATGCATGCTTCAGATGTGTGCGCTCAGAAACCGTAAATCAAGAGTTTAAACTTATATGGTTTAAAACGCATGATTTCTGCGCCATAGACAATCAAAACCAAACAGATGTTTTTACCAGAGTATCTGAGGAATGAGCTGTAAAGGCCCTATTCACAGCCCTATTCTGGAAAAGGGGGTGGGGGCAGCAACTCATTTGCATTTAAAGATACATGCACAAAAACAGCCTGTTTCTGTTTATACTTATTTAGGCATTTTCAAAATGATATAATAAATGATCTGTGGGGTATTTTGAGCTGAAACTTCACAGACACATTCTGGGGACACCTGAGACTTATATTCTATGTTGTAAAAAGGGCATAACAGGTCTTCTTTAAACACAACACATAATTTGAGATGCGGTGGAAATGACACCGGTAGAAATTCCAAAAATGATGCAAGCATGTCCACTGTTGAACATTGTTAGAGAACAAATTAAATGAACTATTGTTTTTTTTTTTGTTTTTTTTTGATAAGTCACAGGAAACACGCACATGAGTCATTACATATAAATGGAGACAAGATTCGTTTTGAATTTGAGTGCATGATTTTTCCGGAATCAAAATATTTTTAATCAAGCAGAAATACAGCAAAAAGGCAGCAATGATCCAATCAAAGCATGCCTGCAAATTTGACCTTGTGAGTATAGAGTTCCAACAGAGTGCGAAGGCGTCCTTATGCTTGTTTTGAAATGACAGCTGTGTGTGGTTAGTGTTAGCAGTTAACATCAGTGCTTTCTGTTATTTTTAATCTTCAATGGCAGCAAGAGTGATCAAACGCAAGCACAGCTAGTCTCTCCATAAGCCTCTGGGGACATGTGACCTTAAGACAATATTTAATGAGAGATATCTGGGAGAGGCTCACAAGCTAATGAAATTATGTTTGTATGTGTGTGTGTGTCTCGTGTGTGTGTGTGTGTCTCAGTGTGTGTGTGTGTGTGTGTGTGTGTGTTGCATAGGCTCCTCAGATTACCCCTTCCTAATGGTATTTATAGTTTTCTCTGTCACATGCTTTCTTAATTTTTTCTCTCTTTCTCATCCTCTCTCTCCCGCAACATTTAAGATGGGCAGTATTCCAGCTGTAAAATCAGAGCAAAACAACAGGCAAAGAGCCGTCTGACAAATCTGCAGAAGACTGGTTTGGCCAAAGGGCCAAGCAGTTTGCACTGATAATGCTGGCGAAACAAGCCCAGAAATGCCACGCTCAACCAAAGCAAACATTCTGGAATAATCTGAAGATCTCTGGAGGCTTTGTGAACTTTTATGCACTTAGTGAAAGTATTTCATAAAAATGTATTTTATCCTGTAATAAATACATTTTCTAAATTGACAAATTTTCAAACATAGTTTGAAACAAAGATTAGGTCAAACTATTTCTTCTTTTTCTTAAAATATAATTGTGCATATTGTGGCGGGAGGAGCAAACGACAGACAGTGGGTGTAGCGTAAGGCCACGGAGGGGCTTTTATTAAACACAAAACGACTCGTCACCCCCCCAGTGCAACCATCCTCAACCAGGCTCCAAACGGTCGGAGTGGGCGGGGTGGGATTCCTCTCCGGGCAGCTCTCCCTCTCGCCTCGCGCCAGAACAAGGACAGAAAAACCGGGATTTTGTCGGCAGTCTCAACCAACCACTGGGTAAATGATAATAGAAGAACAATCACTTACGCCTTTTGTGGTTGGGAGGCCGTCTCCGTCGTTTCTCTGTCCCATTCCGGGTTTTCACGAACTTTTGCGAGTGAGAGGGGATGACATCATCAGGTGTTGCCCAACTGTGCTGTCTAGGCTCCGCCTTGCCCGCATTCTCCACCAATGTGGCGGGAGGAGCAAACGACAGACACAGTGGGTGTGGCGTCAGGCCTCAGACAGGCTTTTATTAAACACAAAATCAACAAAGTGTCCAGAAACGGGAATAAAGTGTCCAAAA
Organism: Sinocyclocheilus anshuiensis; assembly: GCF_001515605.1. Lineage (NCBI taxonomy): Eukaryota > Metazoa > Chordata > Actinopteri > Cypriniformes > Cyprinidae > Sinocyclocheilus > Sinocyclocheilus anshuiensis. Next base: position 39,654 of record NW_015536800.1, on the reverse strand, counting down.
TAAACGGGGGATCTGGTGTCCTCGTTGTTCAGGGAAATAGTGAAGGACAGGTAGTGTTCAGGAAGGAGGGGTCCAGGTAAGGGGTGGAGTCCGGCGTCCGCACACGCTCCCCTCTGAGGTCTGGGGCGCGAGGGGCGGTGGCTTCTTTTCAGCTGCTTATTCCCTGGCCCACGGCTCTGGAGGGGATTCCCCTGCCCAGCATCCAAGGCCGTCGGCGGAGTCGCGGGTGCATCCTAAATATCATACCGTGGGTCCAGTAGCTCACAGCTCTGGCAGCACAGGAATCCCTCTACGCACCCTTCCTGAACCCACAAGAACACCAGCGTGCATGCACATGGAAGAGACCGGTCACCCGAGGAGAGGCGCGCTCGGCATTTAACAGCGGCGATGACGAGGCTCCATTCAGTTCAGGTGTGCCTCCTCTCTCTCACATCGACTCCTGTCGGGAGCCTGGTGAAAGGCGGCGATTAAGGGATGGGGTGATGATGATCAGTGTTGGGAGTAACGCATTACAAAAGTAACGATATTACAGTAGTATATTACTTGTTGCTGTAACGCAGTAATATAACGCCACTATACATGTCGTAATCATAAAGTTTTTTGTTTGTTTTGTTTCTTTAAAATATGTTTCACATTTCTTTTTGTAACAAATGTCAGAAATGATTAATTCATAAGCAGTGTTGGGAGTAATGCATTACAAAAGTAATAATATTACAGTAGTATATTACTTGTTGCTGTAACGCAGTAATATAACGCATGACTAATAAAATTTGGGTAAAATTATTACTCGTTACAATCTCAGTGACGCACGTTACAACAACATATTTTAACTCAAAATTAAGTGGTGAATTCACCAACACCGCAAAACAGCACCAGGCAAAACAGCACCAGACAATAAATCCCGCGGGTAAAATACTTGTCTATTTCCTGTTGCTGTAATTCGATGTGTAACCGGAATGAGCTTGCTATGCCTTTAAGGGGTAGGTGGCGCGATAGGACAGGTGATGTTTAAAGTCTCGCGGGCTTCAATTAAATGGCGTTTATGTACCAACACCACAAAACAGTACCAGACAATAAATTCCTCGGGTAAAATATTTTGTCTAGCCTATTTCCTGTTGCTGTAATTCGATGGTTGAGATGACTGAGATGGATTCTACATTTGTGAGATGGGCATACTGCGGGGTCGGAGAAGAGAAAGAATGCGGCGGACGAGCAACAAATTAAGTTTAACTAAAAATAACAATCTGTTTTTATTCAATCATAGTCTACATATAAAAGGAATTAATATGCGAAATATATATTGACTTAAGGAAAGAAAAAAGACTGAGTAAAATATGCTGCTGAGGTATTGGTTCATTTTTGTGGCGCGGCGCTCTGCAAAAGTTCACGGAAAGGAAGCCGAGATGACAAGCGCATCCTAAAATAAAAGTAAATACATTGCAGTTTCGAAGGATCTGTATGACCAAAAATTACGGAATATTTTCTGTTTCCACACGCACAAACATAGGCTACAGCATTGCAAACGTTGCAGCCGTTCAGAATAAAATACAGTCAACCAAATATAGATACACTGGTAATTAAAATCATCCGTACAATCCGTGTCGTTCAGCCTGAGCTCGGGCCAAGCACATATTTGTTCATGTGAAGAGTGTGATTTTTTTTTCTTTTTTTTGCGGAAAGTGCTTCAAGTACAAAAGCATGGTTTACATAGTAAATAATAGTTTAGCATTCAAATACATCGCGAATATAGGAACATGGATTCGTGCCGAATGATAGAGGTAGACTGCGTGAGAACAAAGGCGTTTGCTTTCAATTTCGCTTTAAATGAATTCGTTTTGGCTTGTTTAGCAATTTATATTTTTCATTCTTGTTTTGTTCTGAAT